>NC_086368.1:11316920-11616920 GCF_036324505.1 Eleginops maclovinus | reverse complement strand
GTAACCTGCATGCATTTACACAATTGAATTTTTCTATCTACTAAATACCTAATAATGATGACCTTGCCAAAAGGTCAGCCACTGAATGCAAGTTGATAAAAGTCATCAAGACAAAATGAGTGCAATAAACAACATAAGACACAGTTAAAAACACCAGAATATATATAGTTTATAGTACAACAACAGAGCGCTATGTATTTGTTTTGGAGAAGCTATTCAAAAGAAGGTGGAGTCAACAGTAACAATAGCTTGAAATCAGTTTTTAAAGGAGGGTTTTGGAATAAGGATGAGAAGTGTCGGCTTCTTTTGCATGTCATTCCACCCACTAAAAGCTATATTCAACTAGTTAATTAGTCCTGTATATTTAGTTTGTGTGCTTACCTTTTTCAGTTTCAGGTTGTCAGTGATGGGTGTCCCTTGACAGTATTCCTGCCTGTGTTTCTTGTGCTATCCAGATTTGTTGCTAGTGTTTAGCACTAGTGGTAATGTACTTGGACTACCGAAGTCTGCTTCCAGGTTTTGTTAGCAAAGCTTACCTATTATTATTTCACTGCCTGCTGTCCTGCATTTTGGTCCTCCTTTTGAACTGAGAAAACGTAACGTATACATTCACAAGCTTGAGTTTGTCTAGTTTTTACCTGATTTATTCACATTAAGTCACTCAAATTTCCTTGACTTTTGACTTGCAAGTGATGAGGGGTTCACTGCTTGTTGCCACTGTTGGAGAAACATCATGTCTGGCCTGAGCAAACAATTCACCCCCTAAAGCAGAGAAGTGAAATGCAGGAAGTTGCCTGTCAGACTATACCAATGCCCGACCAAATCATGGGGGGTGACTGGGAATCTAGGTAACATACTTTATTTATTATTTGAGCATAAATCAATGTTCTTCTTGTTCTTCTCTTATATAACATTAAGATATTTGAATGACTTAGACAAATCGTCCCATATTTTCTGTATTGTTAATTAGTTAGTGTGTGTCTCCTGCTTACCCCTTTTGTCACTACAGTGGTCTGATCGGATCTTATATAGGTCCACATGTACAGTTTTTTTTGTTTAGCTCTTCGAAGCTAATGTGACACCCACAGATTTAGTGAAGTTTTGTGTAACAGAAATTGTGTTTCATGTTATGTAAAAAACTATCTACTTCTCTGTGTAAGTAAAACCCTCTTTTTCACATTTCAACTCCTGATGTCTGCAAGGTTTGGTTGCTTGTATTTATTTTTGGAGACTAAATTAGACAAAAAATATCTACATTTAAAGATAAACTGTTCCCAGGTAAATGGGGTACATTTAACATCTGAGATTTTTATTTGGTCCTGGCCAAAGGAATTGTCTTTTAAAAACCAACCGAGAGCTGTAAGCAAGAGTTGATAATTTACTGAAAGGTATGGTGGTTTGGCATGGTGTGATAAAGAGCTCACAAGAAACAAGTGATTTTATGAGATTATTATCTGTTGGTGCTTTAACTCAACTTGATTTTATGGACAATTATGGGAAATAGAAAAGGGAGAAAAAAGAGGCTTCTTATAGTATATACTTACTGTATGTCAAAAATGTTTTTCTGACACCTGCCTCCTTTCGATTGAGCTCTCTACTGTATAATACATCTGGCAATATAACAGTACTCAAATACCGAGAAGCATTTCTTATTATGGTTGCCAAATATGTGCATGAATTTAAGCTTCTTGCACAGATGTTATAAGATTACTTTCTTCATAGACAAAATATTTTCATCTGGTGCTTAACTTGCAAAATTGCTGTCACTGTTTTGCTTTCATAAAAGAAATAAACCCCAGCGCACTACACTTGGAGTAGGACCAAAGACCTCTTCCAGGAGGTCTTGGCTCAGTTGTATAATCTGCCCTAGAGTTTGATTGATGGCTTCAAACCAGCTCAAATTAACAAAGCTAATTGGGCAAACGCATCCGTTTGTTTAAACTAAACTAAAAGGTGTCGAATCACCCTTGTTTTGGACTTGGGTCAACAGTTTATAATTGGCCAAGTCTCTCAGAGTGAACACATGCACCATCTGTTCTTTGATAATTGATCTCTCCAGACAATACTAAATCAGAGAATGTAGTCCATACATATTCCAAATTGTACTTTGTCCATCTCGCTCACATGTGACTGTCAATATAATTATTTTACACTCAGCTGCAAAGTGTTCCACTTTAATCATATTGCAGAGTGTGAGCGGTTGATTCATGTAAGGATCATACACTTGGCATCTGTCCCACTCAATATATTTAATTGAATTTTTGTAGTTCATAATAACTGCTTTACTGTAATGCAGCTACTTTACAATGACAGATGTGATGTGTGCTTCAATAATATCGCAATAATATTTATCAAATACAGAGTACATATGTGTACAGTACAGATGTTGGAGGTCAACAAAGGTGGTTCATATGATTAAATGAACATTCAATTTTAATATGGGATTTTCAAAACCACTGATGGCTATTTGCAGTGCCACTGGCCCAGAAGTAGATCACAGGGCTCTGAACAGCTGAACGGAGTACAAAGAAATTCAACACAACAGATGTGAATAAATTGTAAATCACCATAATCGTGTTTCAGGAGGCCCCAAGAAATGGATGATGTCATTACGGGCACAGTCGGCGCCTGGTCCCAGAACAGCCTCTCAGGTGGAATGTACTGCAGCCCTGCTATTCCCCTGTCGAAAGGTAATATAGAGTCCAATATCCACTCTCTCCTAAGAGGGGGAGGCTGCTTTCTTGTTGAATAATTGAGACCTAGATAAAAGACCAATGGTTTCGCGTTAGATAACTGCGTGGCCTCATTGGCGCTCAGTCTCCTTTTTTGTATCCTTTTAAAAGCCGTTTCTACACCTTTTTCTACTGTCTGCAGTTTTCGTTTCAATGTCTATCTGACCTGTGTTCTAATGAAAACACACACACTCACTGTTGAGGATAATTGACATGATAAATAATTAGGTGCTGTTGTTTCCCCTGCTAATAGCTTCCCTATGGGTTGGCAAGGTGTTTGATGTTACTGAAAGGGCTGTACTGTAAAAAGTAAACCGAGGTTGTGTCTAGGTTAAAGCAATGCAACCTCATCCGTTTCTTCTAGAGGTGCAGATAGCACCTTAAAAACTTCCAGTTGCTATCCAGCAGATGTTATCGTCAAATCAACACACACATTCACACTGCCCACCTCTTCTGCCCAATGACATAATCGCTTAATGCTCACTTTCCTTCACCACTGTATTCCCTGCCACCAGGAAGGTCAGTGCACTGACATCTTGTGTAGTAAAGAGGTTAGATACACTGCTCTTGTACCACAATACATGCCTTTTAAGGGACTCTTTAAAAAAACCAAGCTATATATCAGGTCCAAATAAAGCATTCATGATGGCCTCATGTACTCTACTTCACTACAGCGAACCATGTCGAGATGTGTTCTTTGATTTTACTTTTATTTCCTTGAATATCCAAGTGCTTTGTTTGCATACTCCAAGTTTATTCATTATACGTACAGCTCATCGTGTCAAATTTTTCTATTCTTCAAATAGAATTGTGGGAAGTAAATAAAATAGTATATTATAATATTAATATGCAAATGTTCAAACTCAGGAGAAAATCAGACTTTGAAAATAGCATTTGCTGCTCATATCCACTAAATGTGAACCGTGTGTTGTCTTTTAATTACTTTTAGCGATGGTGGAACATGATCAGCAATTTATTTGCATTTCTTCTTCATTTCTCACTTCACTTTGTATTACTGGGGGCAACAGTTCTTATTAGGGGGATTTTAAAACATGTAGGAAAATTTAGAATGTGAGTGAGTAAAATAATAGTGAGCCTTAATGTGTTTATTGTAGGATCTGGCAGGAAAGCATGAACAACTGTAATTTAATTTAATTTCCATAATAATTTCTTCCAGCATGAATCTTATGGGCATTTACTCTAAAAGGTCATTGGTATTGTTGCACTTAATAGGCCACCAAAGGGCTGTAGTTGCCCCAGAACCACAGATACACTATACTGTAAAATAGCTTCAGAAAGATGTGGTGTCCCATTTCTTGTTTAACTGTTAGTTTTTTCTAACCTAATATTCAACTCTGTGTCATGTTCCGTGAAGCACTTAGATGACTCCTCTGCTGTTGGATAAAACGTATATAGTAAGGAATAAAGGGTAGGCCAGTCTTCCTTGTATTAACTTGAATTGGACAAACACATAAAATCAGAGAGTACAGGCAGGGTTTGTCACAATAGGCTATTCTTCGTGAAGAGGCATGCATTTACAGTGAGTGCAACACACTAGATGCTCTGTGAATCATGGGTGGTCTGCAGAGTACTTCTAGAGTGGTGTGCTGGAGAGCTAACACCAGAGATTTGCAGGCAGGTGAGAAATACATTTTAAAAAAGCATGTGAAAAAGGGCTGGCTTTGCTGTACGGCTGATTTTTAACACAATAGTTTCTGAGTGACGCAAGTGTAAAACTGAACTCTATGAGAGAACACATTCCACAGTGATGTGATGTGATGCAGCTATTGAGCAAATTCACACTCGCATATTCAGATTGTGCAGTGATTTTATGCCCAAATGTCCCCAGCTGGCGGGGGGCCTGCCAGCACTGTCTGCATGAACTACCATGTCTTTAGATTTGTAGGTGTTGTACCAATCCTTGCAGCATTTCTCGCCCAGTTGAAGTTTTTCAGAATACATGTACAGTACATGCAGCATAATGTATTAGGGATACTTTTCCTTCAAGTTAGCTGATCTAATACCAGCACATCTGTTGGTTCCTCTTTATAAAGAGTTTGTAAAAATATTCCACATCAGTAGTACTTGCTGCAAAGTATTTTCCAAAATTATCCCTCTGTAATCCCTTCAAAAGTAATGGCTAGGCTACTTTATTGTGAGCAGTGATACATTCTGTTGTGTTACATCCCATCATTTGGCCTATGACTGAAAAACCTTTTGCATTCATCTTGTATCAATTTGGAAGAGATGCCTTGTGACTGCTAAATTGGATTCTAAAAGAAAATAAATCAAATCTGATACTGGTCATTAAAATATAAAAAGCCTTCTTTTGTTAGAAAAAAAAGGAAATATCCATCATTTATCACGCTGGATCAGGCAATAACAGCACTATTTTTATGTTCCTCATGTAAGGGGATTTTGTCCTCTACATATTTAAGTTCATTCATGTCTGTGTCGGGATAATTATATTAAAGGAATCTGCATTTCCCTTCAATGTTGTCACTGCTCTACATTTAATTGACAAAGTAGGGTGCAATTAGACAGACTCTATGTTTGCTGTATTGATACTGTCCAACACAGAGATCAATATAGTCTCCTAATCTAATCCTAACTGGTCTGATTGATCTTTTTCAAAGCCTGTTTAGCCTCACTGAATACACATTCATATTATCAAGGCTTATGAATACATATCAGGTATAGTCAACTGAAGTTCTTAAATGATTCTTATTCCCAAAGATGCGTAACAGGGCTGGGTGTACTCCAATGGTTTCAAATCTAAACTAAATTTTATGAAATGAGGTGTCAGCTTCGTTAAGGTTTAACATGGATGTATTTGTGTTGGCATAAATAGTACTATGTAAGAGGTAAAACACTTGTGCATAGTATGTTTGTATCCAGTGGAAGGTTGGTTACAGTTGAATAAATAGAGAGATTTGTTTCACTTTTTGCACTTTTGATCTGGTTTTGGGCATTAGGCTATATAAAAAAACACTGCATGCATAACATGTTGCCTGCTCTATTGCTCACCATGTGACAGCAGCAACGTATATGAAGTAAAATTTTACATTATTTTCTATAATTTGTGGAGTTTACAAACGAGTAATTCAGTTAATCTCCTTTATTTTAGTTCTCAACATTGTATGGTTCTATTTGATGTAGTCTGAGGGAAAATACAAATAAATCTTGACTTGGCACTTGTATATTTTAATGCACAATTTCACTGCCAAAAGCACATATAGTTTGACATTTGTTGAAGGTTGTGGTGTCCAAAAATATTAACAGCCAGATCCCCCTTGGGCTAAACCTTTCGCCCTATTTTAAACAACTGAACTAGTAATGTTTATTTTGTTTCCATCTTTATATCTTTCCATCTGTATTCATTTTTTAAATGTAATAATATTTAAGAATGCTTAAAAATAAATGTAATAAACTATTGATTTATTACATTAACAACATTTACCAAACCTTCAGCAGTATATTGAGTTTCATTATTTTCATTTAATGTCTGATTAAAAACAGCCAACACAATATTTTGAATGATTTAAATGTTGTATGTTATGATTGAATCCTTTAACAGTGTTACTGAATGTACTGTGGCTGCTATTGACAAAGTTCTCCAGGCCACAGAGTTTCAGGATATTATTTCAACCTGAAACTCCATGGCCTTTGCATATTATCATGTACGAGTACAACAATAATACTACTTTAATACACATCCTAAAATCTCCCTTCACATTTATGTTCTTCATATAATATCCGGGTCAGTTTGACCTGCATACAACACTGAGACACAGACACACTTCAACATACACACAAACTCAGTCAGTCACACATGTACACCTGCTACATTGTTCCAATTCAAGCATTGAGAAACCATCTGCTGCTGCTTTCCCGTCCTCTTTACCCTCTGTAGTGTGGGGACCTGCAGAAAAATATTCCATAACATTTTAAACACTTCACAATTTCTTGCACTGAACCCCTCACACCTGCACATCGGAAACGAGTAAAAACAGATAAATAAATCTATATAATACTTAAACTGCAAACCTCCACAAGCACAATGAGAAAACGATTCTCTGCTCAGAAGGTTTAGGAGTCCATACGGGAGGACCGTGAGTGGAGAGAAATGCAAGGGCATAGTGCATGAGAAGAGTGCATGGAAAATTAAAAATAATGTAGAGATAACAGTATGACAGTGACATATGCAACCAAAGTCTTTATTATAATGGCTTTTTACATGCATTATTATTTTATCACAAACAAATAATTACAATGAGATTATTAGATATAAAACAAAGATGTATAACATATTCATCTATATCTCTATATATCTTATCTATATTGCTTGGAACTTAAACAGTAAGATAACATATGTTAGGGAGTATGTCATTTTGTATTTCTGTTCTGCATTAACACCAATAATGTCCAGTACCACAAGTCCTAAAGGGTTAAGAAAGGCCTAACACCTCTGAAGCTGCCTAAAAAGGTCAATCTCGACTATTTATTTTGTAAAAGTTTAGTTCAAATACCAAATACCGTTTTCAGTTATTTTAAAAGTTATGAGGCTGAGTATTGTTGTCTTCAAGGAGGTTGAGAAGTCACTGCTACAAGCCAAAAACATAACTTTTAGATCACCAATTCATCCATTGGGTTGATTTAAATTGCCATTTGTGTTTATTGTGTGCATCTTATTTTTGAATGCGTTAGTAAAAAGAGAGGGTGTGAAATTCAGGCCAATTTTTAAAGATTACGAAAGAACATTTCATTATAAATGTATACAATGAAACAAAAACATCAATGACTGATTTATTGTCATCTGATTAATTGTCTTAAATCCTCCATTAATCAGTTCGTAGTGCTGACTTGATACAAGTGATGTGGGCTCTGTAATAGGAACATACATGGAGCAAGCACAGGGTTAGGGCTAACTCTAACCCTAACCCAATACTGGACAACTTGTTCCCCAATATTGTATTTAAATACAAATCTTTGTAAAGTATTTTAATGGATAATTGGTTACATTTTTATATGTTTTTATTGCATATTTGTGAAGTTACATCCAAACATGACCAGTATTTGTGTTACAAATTACTAAGGGCAAAGCAAGTCAGATACTTTCTGCAATGAGTTTAAAATTGCATTCATTTAGGTAGACCTAAATGTTTTTTTATTGAGCTGTAATTTCAATTTTGTAAAATTGATCCATGAGTTATTTAGAAGGAACATTCTGCAAAATAATCTTGACAAGTTTTTCACTTTGATTAGATTAGCAATCTAACATAACTAAATAAAGTTTTAGACATGAGACAAGCGCTTTGTCTTGTGCCGTTTCTTTTCATCATGTCTGTGTAGGACGCAGCGTTAATTCATTTTTATCTGAGGAACAGAAAGGTCAAAGATGTATCATAGTCCATGTGCCTGTCAAAATGTCCCCCAAGGTTGTCATGACATCAGATGCTTAGCACAAACCCCTGTCTTGCTTTTATTCGACGTTGAAACCCTGTGATGCAACCTTCACACATGAACACTGTCAGCAATGTATCACAGGTATCGATTGTGCTTGTGCTCACAGTAGCAGAGGTAAAGTTGGGTCACTGAGAGTGGTTCTTTAATCTCTCGTAAAGGGTCAAGTGGGTCTGGGGCTTGATGTTGGCTTGGGTTGCATTTAGATGACCTCAGCTCATCTCGTGCATTTTCACAACACTATGTAAGGTCAAAATCATTTATAAGTACTTCAGCTGGGGATTTGCTTTGATTGGTGTGTCACAGTGAAGAGGATTGGTTCACTGCAATTTCTATGGTAAAATAAGCGGAATCTTCTCTCCTAGATTTAACAATTATATAGAAAACTTGATCTATCGTGCAGTAGTTTCTCCAAAAATGCAGTTATTAACAAATTAATGACATGAAAATAGGTTCTACGAGAAAGGGTTACTGTGGGTTCTGGCTGTGATAACTTTTATATGTATTGCATATATAAAGTGTTTCCTTAAAAATGTGTTCTTGTCCCTGTAATGTACTCTGCTTTATCAAAGTCACGTCTGGTGGCCAAGTCCATAGGAAGGGCAGTGGTGGGGAAGTCCATACGGACTTTGCCTTGGAAATGGAAGGTCACTGGTTCAACTCCCATTTCAAATAATGGCACTGCTCCTAACATTAGGATGGGTCAAATGCAGAATGTAAATGTCCCCTCTGTGGGACGATTAAGAGTATATTCTTCTTATGTCACATTGTAATCTTTCCATGTCAAGTAAGAGTTCTTTAAATTCTAAAACGATCTTGAGAACTTTGTGCGCCTTTTCGAATGGAATGCAGTTTCTTTCAGGTGTGTTCTGTATATATTTGAAGGAAACTGCAGTCCAATCAGGATGCTAATTTCAGAGTTATACCCTGGCAGGGTAAGCTTAAACATTATCAGGGTCTAAAAAATAATCCTGGCCATCAGAAAACCTTTCTCTGGAGGGAATAGCCCCACATGACTGCTTGTATTTTGTTCGTCTGGGCATGTCATGTTCTCTCCACTCCTGCTGAGATCTATAGACCTGGCACAAATCTCCCACATGCAGGGACATTAGACAGGGACAATGTTCTTGACCATCTGGCATTTAAAGCAGAGGGTACTCCTCTGTTGAGTCTGAAAATGGTCTTTTTTTTATAACAAAACTCTTTTTGATCAGAATGCCTTTAGAAATCCAACTGTGTCCATCTTACTTACATGAAACCTCAGAATATACTTCAATAGCTTTCAACCTGACAGCAGGAATAATTCCATGCACGGCCTAAGGTTGTAGAAAAATCTGGGTTTTACTCATTACATCTAATACTTACAATGGCTTATTTATCTGTTCAGAATAACCAGCACACAATACAGGGCTTATGCTCTGAAAGAAACCCAGACTGTTGCATGTTATTAGGTATTTATGTATTCAGGCCTCTTTTGATAACATGGAAGACATTCAGATGATTCGTAGTGTCAAGTGACAGAATTAGCATATATGCAGGAGATATGGCACCTTGGCTGTTGCAGTTACAAAGATCTCACAAGATCCTCCTCTTGTCATCTACATCAAGACAATTATAGAGTCAGTCTGCTGTCAACTTTAAAGTGTAACAGGAGATACATGATAAATGTTGCTTAAGACAAGAAGAATGCTGTTCAGGCAATGATTTTGAGTAGGTTGGAAAATGGCAATGGTATCTTTTATTGTAGGTTTATGCTGGGTGTCTCAGACAAGGAACATAAATTGGAAATCTCACATCAGTACACTGGCTGCATTGTATGCCCCCAAAAAAAAGAAAGATTTTAAAGGTCTGTTTTTTATGAAACTAGTGCAGTGCCTGTGCTAAACATGCCTGTTCTAGGCATGCCAGATCCTTTGCCTGTGGTCCGGAGCAATACTACTGCCATGACATAACATTTCATCAATGAAGAAATACGTTTTAGCGGTGTATATACTGTAGTACTGGACCAATGGAAGGGAAAATTCACTACAAGAATTGCTTAAACATGACAAAAAGCAAATCTGGTGGTAGTGGTTCTTATTTTTGTCAAACTGTATGTCTCATTTGAGTTTTTAGTTTTTTTTTTATTAATTAAAATCTCAACCAAGGTATGTTTTACTTGTTACCATTTATTTGTCAATCACTAATGTTACCCAATTGGACCAAAGGGAGTTCATCCCTCTGACCAGACACCTGTGATAAACAGTATCTGGTGGTTTTTTCCTTAAATGTGTAAATTGCCTCTTTACACAAAACTGCATTCTCTTTTTTGTGTCTGCATGAAATATTTTCTGGGCCGCACACACAGGCTGAAATAACACAAACATCATGGATCAGATGGAGCAATCTGTTGGGGAGGGCAGAGTACATTGTGACCATTTATCACTACTAATAGGTCATAGTTTATAACCAGACGTTGGACGTACATCATCTGACACAGGGGACCAAGGGGAAATGGAAGAAAAGCTGTAATAGTACAGTAGGAGTCTGGTGAGATTAGATTGTGTGATGTCAGCTACATTCAGTGGCACACTGGATGCAAGAACATCTAAGAACAGACACACTTCTACTGAAAAACAAACTGGTCAGAAGTAGATGAAGTGTTTGGCAGCTAAGGACTGTAGGGATGAAGATTGTGGAGCATATGCACCAGGGGTGCTTCAGGAAAAGCCTAAAAACACGAGTGACACATGGACAAGCTCTTCCTCGAGCAAACCTCAATGATTTGTGTGCTTTACAACCCGTGTTACCTTTATCTGCTTGGGGCTTTGCTCAAAGGGCTGTCCATGTCTATTCTCTGCATTGAATTGGATGAATAAGACTCTATTAAATCCAAAGTTGCTTAAAATATATATATTCTGCTGTGACACACACAATCTATGTTTTGCTCTCAATCTGTGCATTAGTGATTTCAAATCTGGCAAGGTATACTTCAAAACAGCTAGTCTGCTATCTCAAATATTTCATATGACATGAACATTGCCTGTTTCACTACAAACCTTAGCTGGAAGATGAGAGGGTCCAGCATAGGGGACTTTCTTTTCTCCACACCATGGATTAGAGATTCTCCATGTTGATCTTTGGCTTAGCCCAACTCATTTTGACATCTAGGCAGGTGCCTTGCGGTCATTAATAATGTTTAATAAGACTCATAGTTCCTCATTAACAACTGTCCACAGGGCACATTCAGGACTTGTGCATAGAAAGGGGAGAGCAAGTGAGCAGCAGAGAAGAGAGGATGAGGTGACTTTAAATATGTGTCGACACCTTCATATGTCTCCGTAGAATACTAATACAGCTGGACACTTATGGTACGTATGTCATTACACACTACACATTTGAAAGTGCATACATTCCTTCCTTTGGCTGCACTACACTGCGCAGCAATCTTCTGCCTGTGAAATTCCAATTCAAACTCCACCCAATTACTTCAACTCAAAGGAAATAGTTTGAGACTCAGTCTAAATATTTGAGCTGGGGGAACCAGTGGAGCGCGTGCGCGTGTGCGTGCGTGTGTGTGTGTGTGAAAATAACTCAAACACTAAATCAAAGGCAAGAGTTGTAAATCTACCCTCTAGATACTCACTAACTGCTGAACTCTAAAAAAGAACATCAACTAGCAGCACAACAACTATTTTTGTTGAACGTTCATGGGCATGAATCTGCAATGCCAGGTGTTTCCTAATTATAAAGGAAAACAAATCTGATTGTTAACCAGCTTTTAAGCTTTCTTGTTTGTTTCTGCATGAACAATGTATTTGTCTTTCATTACAAAAATATTCAACACTCGCCTCATGTGACCTCCAATATGAAACTTTTTGCTGCTGTATTTCTGGAAGCATGTGCACTGAGAAACCATCTACAGTATGATTGTGGGTTGAAGGGGAGTGTTTTAGGGATAAACACAGCATAGGCATTCAACTTGACGGGGAAGCACTTAAAAGGCTCTCCTGCTCAGGGTCTGAGAGCCGTGAAGGGTAAAAACATGTTAGGCAGCTGGAGTGTAATAAAGACAGTACTGTATGCACATGCCCTTTTGACGTTCTGGAGGGGGAGGAGATTAAGTAACCTTTCAGTGTTTTTTAAATCAGATTTAACTCTTCTGTTTACGTGAGACCCATAGCATTTCAAGGAGGCAAATCATTATCTTCAGTAAGTCAGCAAGGGGATGAAAAGGGGAGTTGTACAAACATAAACTGAACAAAGTCTTGAATATTGGAAGGAAAGCCCTGGAAGACTGACACAAAGTCAAAAAATGTGAAATGGCAAAATCTTCCAAAATTAAGTTTTTGCTCACTCAATATTAATCAAGTCTAAGGGGAAATGAATGCTGGCTGCAGACAGGTCTATTTGTGTTTTTGAAATGAATTTTCCCTAAATCTTCTAATTGTTCTATGGATGTTATATGTATCTGCTAATTAGATTAATTGTTTTGGTCACCGTAATTGCATGAATGTGGTGTGAAAGTGATGTAAGGAGAACATAATTATGGAGGAATAATCTTTCCCTCTTTAATGTTTTATTTTAAGTGTTTTAAAACCCCCATGTTTGTTTTTAGGCTCTGTGTCCTTGCAGTGCCGCTTCTTTGTTTCGCACAGTGAAGTTTCAATTTCCTAGAATGCACTAATGTTTGTGTGTCTTTCTTCTAAACTAATCCTCAGAATCTTATGTAAGGGTTTTTGATGCTCTGCTGTATTTGGTCCATGATTTGGCTTCATACAGCAATGTGGGGAGGACAATATGTCTATAGACCAGGACTTCTATTCTGGACATGGAGGTTTTGGTCCTCAAAGATCTTTTCCTGATTGTTGTGTAAGCCTGTCTGGCACAACTCAGATGATGTCCCTGTTTGACCCCTTCTCAACATAGCTCTGACTCAGAGCTGCTGTTACAAAGCACTGTGATTGAAGTGCCGTCATGTTAAAGCCTCAATATTCTGATGTTATTATCAAGGGAGCAGTACCCTGAAATGTTGTTACAAAGAGCCTGCGGTCTACAAAGTAAAATCCCTTTGTCAGGTCTATGAAGGTCATTTCAGGATGCTTTAGTTTGTAAGTTTATTTGTGGAGTTGGCGTTTATTTACTCACCAATAAGACACTTGTGCTTGTGACAGTGCAAGATGTAAACTATGATGGAGTCCTCCTTTGCTGAAATGTAATGTTGGCTAGTTTAGAAGAAAACAAACTGAAAGTCAACTCTAGAAACATTCTAACATTCATAACTTGCTCATATTTTAACCGTCATAAGAACGTTTCTAAATAAGTAGGCTGAAAATTAAATTGAGTCCTTCAGAAGGATTCTGAATACGACCATGTCATATTGAAATGTATTGTACAGTTTAACCATAGCGTTTTGTTTCTTTTCAATTCCAAATTCATTGGAAATGCTTTTTTAAACTTTTATGAAATATTTCCCTTCAGAATTTCAATAAAATCAAGATGACCCTGACTATGACCATGTTCAATCGGAAGTAATTTTACTAACATAATCCTAACTAAACGGAAAAATCGGGTAGCCCAGTGGCTTAGCTTCCATATGCAGATTTTGAGGGAAGCAAGCACTTAAAATTAATTGGCTCTGAAATGGATCTGGCGCTTTGATGAATCCTCAAGTGATGATGTGTTTATTTGGTGATCGAGCTGGATAGTCAGTCAGCTGTTCCGTCCTTGGCAGATACCTTACAGTTAGTTAGTTTTCACTAAAAGCAGCTGCCTCCTGGACACAAGTTTGAAAGGAGCTGTGAGACCATAAGAGTTGTAAGTTGTGAACTGATAATGCCTTCTGGGAGCAACCTAGCTGCAGCAGGAGCATGTTTGTGTGATTGATAGGCTGATGTTGAGATGAGATTTTCAATCCATGGCAATTGGTGCTTTATTTTTCAAAGCTGCCTCGCTCTGAGTATACACAGTCTTCATCACCCTTCAAAAACCTATAGCGTGACATGACATCCTTTACCATATGATTTTTACAGCCTATGATGGCTACATCTGTTGTCAAGTTTCAAAATGCTTACAATGCAGTGCTGGCTTAGTTTGCCTATATTGTATATACATAGAATGTATGACATGCAAAAAGACAGCATCACATTGAGAACAAACAGGAGAACATATCACTGCCAGAGCAGAAATCCATATTTGAAGCTGCCGCATCTTGTTCCCCTCCATCTCTCCAGCAGTCTCTGCTCCTCCCTCAACCACCATTCTTGTTTTGGCCTAGAAACATCTAATTCAAAAAACAAAACCAATCCTGACAGGTGACATGTAACACACTCATAAACGTCTGTAAATAAATAAATAAAGCCGCCCAGTATGATTCTGAATGCATGGTGGTTTAGTTTGTTCAGGAGACGAGGAATGGATGTCACATTGTCAGATGGAGTTGAGACTGGAGTTAACAGAGTGTGTGGGCGTGTGTGAATGACGAACCAGAAAGGGCTTGTTTTCAAAATGTCTTCTCCATCTCACAAACTGAGTAAAATATAGTGTGATGCCAGCTCTGCTGAAAACATATGGACATCACATTTTGTGCAGGCTTCAGAGAGCAGACGAGAGAAATGTCATGCACATAGCTCACCTGAAAAGGCCAAAGCTGTTTCATCACACTTTTCTTAGATTAGACCTTCGACAAAAGCTCTATTATTTCAACAAAATGCCTTTTTGACTGCTCCTCCTTAACCTTGCATTCACTGGAATATTATCTTGTTATGAGGCTTTTTTGTATTGGTTCTGTGTCAATCTGCGTTAAATTATCCATCTTGTGTTGTATATTCTTTAATATAAAATAATTATACGTTTTTATGAATAAAAAAATATAAAAATATATAAATACATATTAATTTCTCCATTAAATTTGTAGCCACAAAGTAAGAACCGCTCAATCGATATATATTTTTTCTCTCCCTATCAGTTCCAGGCGAGTGAGCATGGCAGCCGCATACTATTAGGTTATTACAAAAGCAAATCAGTCAGCAGAATTAATTTTCTTGAAAGATATGAGTCGGGCGAAAAGGAATTAATAACCATTCGCGGGTGTGTAGATGTTGAATTTTCTTCACTTTCCCCCAGCTATTTCTACGTGTGTGCAGAAATCTGTTTGCTCTGATGATGGCTGCTGTCATGTTCTGTTCACAAGGCATTAGAACGAGGGAGCATTTGCAAACATACATCAAAAGTCTGATAAGCATGCATTGTAAGAGAAGGAAGAAAAGCCTAGATATTTAAGTAGAAAAATATACTTTATTTTGTCACATCATGGGAAAACATCTGTTGCCTTATTGTTTGTGGGGAATCTGTGTTGAGTGTGTTTGATCAAGACACATGTCTTTATCAATCTTATATCCACAAAGGCAAGGGACGATCAAGCATGCAGTTGTGATATGTAGAGAGATGAAAAGCCTGTATGCTCTGCAGGGTGCAATGGTTCTGAGGGACATTGGAGAGCTGAGGGTTTAATGTAACTGGAATTGCAAAGACAAAGCACAACATGTCTGGTTTGGAAACATCTTTACCATTCACAGACAACGTCCGCCTCCATTTTCTAAATGCACAGTGGCAGAGTGCTCTGAGGCTTATTTTTCTAGATATTTACTTATTCAGATGACAAGATCAAATTTGAAATGGCCATTGTTAGCACAGCCACCAGGTTATTTCAGTCTTTGGTTATGGAAGTAACAATTAATAGCGTTCCATTCTTTATTGGTGTTGAACAAAATTGTGACATACACAAAAAGAAGAATATGAAAAACCCCCCTCTGTTAATGTAATCTGGATTGCTGCACATGGGCATAAAACATGAGTATGATATTAATTTTTACTGCTTTTAAAGAAAAAATGCAGAGAAATAAAAACAATGGATTTAGAAAAATATATCTAATGGCTCTTATTTTATATATGGGGAAAGTAATTGAGGTCAGATAATCTAGTGCAGTCAAAATGTCCACTTCTGCAAGTGTCCTCGCTTTGTCCAACTTCAAACACTGTTTATCAGACGATGAAACACTGAGTGGAAAGGACTGTACCTGAGGTCAAACGCATTAACAGAATGGGAATATTACTATGCAGACTGCAAAGGTTACTAATGTTTAGGCTTCAGGGATACTTCAGGGCTTTCTGATTAAATGTGCTGATGTATTCTGTCTCTATTTGCATCATATAAATGAGGACTTGGTTAATAAGAATGCAACACCATGCTCATGCTGATGCTGTGAATAGTGTGACTGGGACAACAGCACATTTGCATTCCACATCAGCAGATGTTGTCATGTGCTTAACTTCACTTAATCACCTCTGCAGAGTCATGCAAAAATATTCCTTATGTTTAAATCAAAGAATGACTGTCCCAAGAAACCAAAAGGGACACTTCATTCCGTTCTTACTCATGGGAATTATTTGCCTCCTGTTTCTCACTACAGCTATTGCATATTTCCTCAAAGACACCTAACTGGGAACAGATTTAATGACTGCATTTACATACATGCTGTCTGTATTGATCGGCCTCAGATCCTATGCGGTCAGCAGATTCTGAATCACCACCATCAACATTAATGTCATAACATGCCAGTTTTAGAGACAGGCCTGTAATGGCACCACAAACAACTTTAATAGCACACTTAGCTTTTAGCTACTGTGGATACAAAAAAATCTGCATTGTGGTCATCTATTCACGTGACTTTATACATGAATCTGAAATAGTGGTATAAGGGTTTTTATTTGTCCAGTTGTTTGTCGTGCTAAACGAAAGAAAATATCCACTGGTTTCGTCAATTATGTTTTTCTTTAATGCTTTGGAAGTTGATTTTCTTTTCTTACCCAATTAAAAAATTAAATATGTTATGAAGCCAAGCTCCCCTTAAAGCTTCAGAAAATCAAATTAATCACTACTGTGTGGGAATTAGATTATATGGCTAAGCCAATAGAGGTGAACCCTGTCTGTAATTGCCATATAATGCTGCAGCATGACTTGTTCGAAGTGAAATGTGAAAACTGCCTTGCCATCATTTTCTCTTTTATACATGTGATGTTATGCAAATGTTTTAAAACCTTAGAAAAAAGGAGTAATGGCTCAGCTTTTATAATGACTTTCTAAGCCACAAGTCACTATTAGAGATAGGAGGTGGCCAGTGCCTTGAGGGCCCTACCACCACATAAAGACACAAAGGAAGGACTTTCTATTTACTGTATACATGTATGCAACATTGTTGATGCTGCATATGCAAGGGTTATGTTGGAGGGGGGTAGAGGGGGGTACAATAGTAAATGGCCTTGCTATTGACTGTAGAAAAAAAATTGCTGTTCAAATTATTAATTCATCTTTACTCTGTAAGCACATTTAACAAGGAGTGTGGGGGGAGGGACTAACAAACAAATATTAACAAATGAATACTAGACAGATATTTTCAGTTTGTTGCCAGGGTTTCACTATTTCCTGCACTGAATCTACCACCCCAGCAGTGGTTTCTGATATGCAAAGCATTAAGCATTACTATTAAGCAATATTTAGATTGTAAAAAGGCTTATCAGCATTGTTTTGTAACTAAACAGTGTTTCATTATGCAGTGTGAGCCGCAGACCTCCCATTTGATACCATTCTTAAAATCTCCCAGTTATCTATTCATGTATTTGTTGTGTCCATCTTTTGGCAAATCCTGTGTGGCTTAGCTGTTTAGTCTGTAGCGTACATTTTAAAACGTCTCTCGTCCAGTCAATCTATCAGGTTGCCCGCTCATGTCAGGCTGTCGGTTGGCGGCAAACTTGTGAATGACTGATTGCCGTCTGAGGTGCGTTGAGAGAGGGAAGTGCTGCCAAAACAGACCCCTTCGTGGCAAAGGCAGTATTTGTGCATGTCAATCAGAGCTCCACATGACCTTGTGTCAAATCAAACGGCTCCACTGCTGTAACACAGAGGAGATGCAGCTGAGGCTTTTTTACAACAGCCGTCAACAAAGAGCATTTTTCCAAAAACAAGAGGTAAAGTTGTCAATTAAAAAGTGAAATTGTGGCTTTCGGGTACCTCCCTGAAAGCAAAGTATTAGCTGCTAAAACAAAACATTGAGCTGTTTCTTGTTCAAACCCTTCCTCCAGAGGGACAATTTAGATTCAGCTGGCACTAAATGTACCTGGCCAAATTGCATTCATTATATTATACTTTGTTCAAGGCATGAATTGTGATTGTATGAGAGACATTACATAGTAATATAATACTGCAAAAACCAGGTAAGGTTTGACTATAATTGCATTACAATTTATTTTTCTTTAAAGTTACGAGACTAAATTCCTTATCTTTCCTGCGCTACCAAGACAATTTTGTTAACTGAATCACTGCTGAGAGAACAAGGCTTTGGATGTAATGTTTTATTTAATCCTGATATGACATTCAAATATTTAAAACATGTAGTGGCTGAGCCAAATGCAGAGGAAGAGTGTATGTTTTTAAGAAGTGGTTTCTAGCATTAGTGTTACTGCAGAGTCAGTGATATCCAATTCATAGGTGGATGATCTTAAGCGCATTCAGATACATTTTAACAAGCCCGGCTGAACTGTCAGGCATCACATCGGCTGTTGTGGAAAGATATAAACAATGTTGCTTAGCAAAAAGGAAAATTACTCTAAAACAAACTTCAAGAATCAGTCTTTATTATTCCAAAAGAATTACACCAAATGTTAAATATGTGAGAAACTATTGGCTAAAATAATCACGGCTCACTGGCAAACCCACATGTTGAATAGCTTAATGTCAACTGCTCCATTCACTCTCCTTGCTCGCATCATCAGACAGAGCTACACAAGACAATATGACAGCCTCATCTTCTCTTTTCGAATCATTTATGATGGAACACACACACACACACACACACACACACACATACACACCAAACTGATGTAAGAATGTATTTCAGTGTCAAGTTTTTATGTTTATAGGCAAGACCTAAACTGTATGTCACAATAAGTTAGGAACAGTTCAAGAGTAAATAAGAAGAAGAACAAATCTAGACTGATGGAGTGCATTTTATTTGAGAAAAATAAAAAATATATAATTAAAAAAAATACATCATTGGGTCAATAATTGGTCAATTGAACCATCACTTGTGGAAGTAGAATAAAAGGCATATTGAATGGCAATGGAATTTAGTGGGGAGCAAGGTCACTGGGAAGATAAAAGATGCCAAGCTTTTCCAAATAACCCATAGATAAGAGAACAGGACTGATAAGACCCAAGCTGTTATGAACAGCCTACATTGTGAGACAAATTTGAAAATCTGACATCCATGCCACACGGGACCTATGGTCTGAAAATCTTGGCAGCAAGATAAAACATGTATAGCAAGAGTATCCATGTACTGAATGATTAAGCTTTACATAACTAAAAAGATTGTATTAAAACAAGTGATGGAAAGTAACAAACTCAAGCTCTGTTATTAAGTATATTTTTGAGTAACTTGTACTTTACGTGAGTATTTTAATTTTACGCTACTTAAAGGAATGACCACTTAAGATTTTTTTTTTTGGTTTTTCACCGTGTAATTTTACTTTGGGTCAGTTAGAAGTGATTGACGTCCTTTGCTACATATTTGTTTTAACTTCATGGTTTGATGGGGAAAACTGAGTGAAATAAAAATGAACACTCAACACTTTAATGTCCTTGAATGCGTTTGTGTTTCTTGGGGTCAATTTGAACTAAAGCCGTTCAGGCTCTTTAAAACATACAAGAACTGTGAACATTTTACACACATTTGTTAAAGATGTGTTGGGTGATATTTAGCTTGCTAATGCATTGCACTTTAGAATCTTTAGCACCCTACTCTGCCTTAATCCCACCAGTTGTGGTTCCAGAACCCCCTAACATGTCACACGCTGCAGGGGAGGCGTAATATGGTTGCTTGAGTGCTTTGATGGTTTACACATAATTTGGAAGGAACAGACCTGTAACAGTTTTTATTGCAGCCTTCTGAACTATTTCTTTTTGTGTTCTGTTAATCTCTTTTTATGATGTCTCAATTGAAATGACCTCAAAGCAAAAGTGTTCTGCCAATGAGGTTTATTCACAGCTAAAATAATGTGTCTGAGACTGAGGATTATGTTGAGAGGGGCTCTGATCATGAGGCATCCTCCTCTGATAAGACTGAAACTCTTTGGGTTGTCCCTCCTTTTGTGTTTCAGACTTTAAGATTGGCCATCTAATCTTCTAAAATGTAAAGTTATTATTATGATTCGTCCTAATAGTTGAAAAGGATGTGACCCAGTTGCAAGCCTATTGTGTTGCTTGTTTGACAAACTTGTCCATGTCATTAAGAGAAAAACAAGCAAGCCTTTTGGAGGCCGTCATTGGAATATTTTCAGCCACCATGTGTCTGTAGCTATATATTCCATGTTTTCTCTAACGTCATGTGCTTTGTGTCAAACATGAAGCAATACAGGATGAGTGTGACATGTGGGGTCCAGTGATTACCCTCACAATCCAGGCCCCCTGTGACTGTAGATGAATGTTTCGCCACATGTCGTGGGCGCTATCCATTCAGACAACACGTACAAATCAAACTGGAAAAATACGCCTTTAAAAAAACAGCATTATGTGTTTCACAGTTCAGCTTTTCATGAGATATGCAGGTGTGCGCTGTAAAACTCTCTAAGGGAAGCCAGTGAAGAAAAAAAAGGCTTTAGAGTACTTCAAATGCTTAAAGAACTGAAAGGTTTCACATTGGAAACCCATATTAGGGACAGTAAGAAAAAAACACTATTTTCTATTTTTTTGGGATAAAGTGACATAAGAAAGCTGACCTTTACCTATGGATGGCTGCTTTAATTGCAATACTTTCCTAGAGGTTTAAATTGCTAATTGCAAAATAACCTAAATAATATAAGGGTTAGTACATTTGAGGGGGGGGGGGTTAAATATGTTTCCTTAAACAGCTGAAGAAGCTAAGAAAGTGAAAAGTGAAAACATTTCTACTCTACTAATAAATTAGGGCAACTCAATGAAAGGTCATTTCATATCCTGCCACATTGTTCATTGCTGACAAAGAAAACCCATGTTCTTAATCTAATTATTTAATACTATCAAATTAAGTAAAAGAGCTTCATGAGGGTCGTAAGTGGATATTCCAAAAGTGGGCCATTAACGATAAACATTTAAGCCGTTTTTATGGTTAACGCCTTGGTGAGGTGCTTCAATTATTATTATTATTTATTTTTTAAATAAACTTTATGAAAGTAAAATAAATCTTGAGCTAATTTTAAAGCAGAACTGGTCAAGTTGATGTGCTGAAAAAGGTTTGACTTTTGCTCCTTTCTGTATACAATATTCAACAGTGCAAGTATGTTGAAATTAACACACACAAATTCAAATTCAGGCTAACAGCCTTGTGCTATTGCTGTTGAATGATGTGTTCATAACTTTGTAAAGAGCCCTCCAAGTTGCAGAGAAAAAGCAGTATTCACGGTATTCTTAAAGCATATGTGGTCCTGATATTCAAACCTATAACAGTATGCACAAACTTAATATTAGTATGGTGGGATATTGCACTTTTTCCATTTGTTAGCTGTGGCTCTAGAATTGTGTTATGAGCACAACATGCTGATATTTCCTTCTCAGACAGTCTTAAGATCTCAGTGAAATAGTATACAATAAATTGCCTCTGCGTTAGGAACAAACCCTTACCCCCACACACACATGCACAATGTAATGCAATGCCTTGCTAATATTATACGACTAAAGAAACTCTTTTTGGGAAAATAACTAGATTTTACCCCCCAATATAATGTCTCCGTAGGGCGTAAAGAAAGATTAATGTGCTACATATGAAAGACTATTTTTAGTTCTCCTGGACTGCTTCGCATTGGGTCTGTCATGTTGCTGCTCTACACAATGTATGGTGAACTAACATTCAATCTGATTTGGGAAAATATACTTCACTTCTTATCATTGGATTGAATGTTTGGCTTGTGGATTGTCTCATTTTCATTCCTCTGGCTTCAAAATGTTATTTCACACTGTGATGTTTGCTTCAGCGTTGTTTTGGTGAATGAAGGGATGTGAAAGAGTTGTGGTGACTTAGAATCTGCAGATAGTTTCAACTGGCAGGTTTTCTTTGAAGGAGAAACCACTGCCTGATAGAAGATAGGATCAAATCAGCACAGATTATCAAGTCGGGATACTTTACAACCCCTGCTGGGGGACTGTGATCTAGCTCTGGGCTATGGGGGGCTCAGTGATATCTGAAAGTCTTTTCTACCCACATGCTCGGGGAGATGAACACAGAGATTGTAGCTGATAAACTTCAGATGTCAAATGGGTGAGATAACTGGGCTCGCCTGAAGCCTGAGCGTAAAGCTGGGACAGTGTTGCTTTATGAATTGGTTTGTTTATTGGGACAACAATGTTTTATTAATTAATGGATGAAGATGTTCTGTTATGTGAAAATCGTGCTCCAGAATCAGCAACAAATCTTCACATGATGTATGCATGGTGTTGTCTCTGCTCTGTGCATATCCACAACATGTTCTCATCGTTAGTCTTCAGGATTAATTACTGATGGTGTACTTTTGTACATTGTTTGTGGGCTGTTAAAATGCAGTACCGGTTTGTATTTTACAGTGAGGTCTTGAGTTATTGTGAATTATAACTGCTGTACTGGATGTCCTTGTTTGTCATCTTTTATATCAGACCCATTAATTAAAAAACACTCCCTTCAAGTAAATTGTTTTTATATAGCCCAATACCACAAATCACACATTTGCCGCTTTACAATCTGAACAGCTTACAAAATCCACTATCCTCAGACACTCTGATACAGAATCAACCAACATAATAAAATGACAGTACCGACAGTAAGAGTGACAACATTTAAGATAGATTGTAAATATTTATGAACGATATAGATCCGGGAGGACTCACAGATGCTGCTAAACAGACAAACAAATCAGCCCCAAAACCACACAATGCTAAACTCAATAACACAAGTGTGTACAACACCATCCACACAGTGGCAATGGAAACTGAATCTTCTGAATTATACCAACAACCAGAACATATGGAATTATGCTCGGACAGCTAGCAGAGAGAAAGAAGTCCCAGGACAGTGGAGAAGAAGAGAAGCCCGAGTTAAAAGAGAAGATAAGGGGGAGAGAAGCAAGACATAGCTGTGCTTAGGGACACAATGGAAACAGAGGGTTAGAGTTGCAGTGGTTTTTAAAATGTTTACAGTTTTCTGTCTGCAGGAACAAGATGGACCACTAAACAAATATATTGATTGAAACTCTGTCTGACCCTCTGGAAAGGCAATGTTTACATGCCAGAAGTAATCCTAGAATACCTGTTTGGTGACTAAATCTTTTTAATTTTGAATTTGAAGTATGCAACGTAGTTAACTTTCTGATGTGAGCATGAATGTTATTGTTGCTGTCCATGCTGAGCAGGATCAATGACAACCATCCCTTTTTCCAATGCAGACAATAGAGCCTCTAATTTTATAACTTGTTCAGAGTCTTCTGTCATTCGTAAGTCATACTTCTGAGTACCTTCAACTCCCAGTGGATATTAATTGAATGGCTGTGTAAGATTTGGCCAACAGGTGACCTACAAAGAAATAAGAGAGGGCAAAAAAAAAGTTGATGCTTCAAAACAATCAGTTCTTTCAGATACAAATTACTCGAACCACGCAAGAGCAAGGCCAAATAGATTTTCCAGTCAATCAAGGAGCAAACATATAAATGTTGTCAAAGGCAGCACTAAAATCCATTAATATAAGCACTGAGAAGGAATCCAAATCCAAGTCAAAATAACCAGAAAATCTTTCATCAGTTTTTACTATGTAGTTTTAGTTCCCTGACAGGCCTTGAAAGCAGATGAAAAAAATCAAGTTTCCAAATGATTAACGTCAAATGTGTGGACCAAAGGTTGAGTCACGATATGTTTTTGTACTTTTGAAAAGAGTAGAACATTTAGAGATTTGACGATAGTTATTAAGAGACTTGATTTGGATTAATGTGAGTTTTTGTTACTCGTGGCAATGGAAACTGAATCTACGAGCAGTCTTACAGCTCGTAGAAATGGTGCCAGTTGTAGTTGATACATCAAAAACAATTGGCATTGTCGGTCCCAGAAATGGCAAGAGATCTTTACAAGTTTAGCTTGTAGGGGTCAAGGGAGGAATGTTGGTTCTGAAGCCAACACTATATGTTTCAAGCGAGTGTCACAATATGTTTAAGAGCTACTGTCTGGGATAAGCCTTAAGGGTTGGATGCTGACAGATGGCTGCTTTTGAGTACTGTTGGCTACGGTTTCTAAAAGACATCTACAAATATGTTTATTCTTTCTCATGAGGGATCACAAATATGCTGTTTTAGCCGAATAGAACAATTCTGTGCCATGAGAGGTAGAAAACTTCCAGTTTAGATATACGCCTCTTGTGTTCCAATCACCTGCAGGCCTGCTTAGGAGAATGGGATTCTCCAGTAACCAGGGTGTAGAGCTCTTTGATCGTCTTGTTTTTGTAGAGAGTTGCAACTAAATCCAGGAGCCTAGAAATGGCTCTGTTTAAGTCAGCGGTACAATTTTCCACAGGAGCTGCTGCTGCAGTTGAAGGAGCCAAGACCACAGGCAATTGCTCTCCTGGTGCAATTAAAGTTAACGGACCAATGTGGAGAGTGGTTAATATGTCAGCACCAACATTACAAGGACGAGCTACTGTCTCTTCAAACTTAATACGAAAGAGATCTGACACCATGTGATGAACAATAACCAAATCCTTTAAAATGAAGGATTCAGTTGAGAGGGATCTGATATTTTTAACTACAGCTTTCAAAAATAAACCGCTCTGTAGAGCCGAAAGCAGATGACATGTGAATTTGATTTGAAGATTTTTTGCAGTCTGCATGCTTCTATTTTCATTGTTTTATTTTGTTTTTTTTTATTCAACCGCAGATTTCATCATCCTAATATGGATTAAGTTGTTTAACCCCTCTGTTGTGTTTAGAAAAGGCCAACAAAAAAGCAGTTGTTTCCTACTCTACTGAACAGGGATGCACTCTGCATTATCTGACGAGGAGGTTTAGCTATTGCTGCAAAAAGGGCTGTTATCAGACACTGTATCAGAGTCAAAGCAGCGTCAATTCTATGAGACCATACAAATGTGCACCTTGTTTGTCAGTATAAATGAGCATTTCATATAGACAGCAAATGTGACAGGCAAACAAAATGCTACATTTCTGTTCATTGACATGAACATTATTAACAGAAGACGTGGTGTGTTTACAACTCTAAAGTTGACCTTTCTGAATGTGTTGAGGCTAAATGGATACCTGGAAATGGTCACAAAAACAGGCAAATGAGAACACACATGCTGCAATAACACTGCAAAGCAAAACAGATCGATCTGTGTCTCTCCTACAACTTCATAGACTACACAAAGTCCCCTAACCCAGAAATGCCATACACTGAGCCCCATGTTTACATGCATTGGAGAGGGAGAGTGGTTGCAAGTAGAAGGCAGTGGCTTGAAATCCACACAGTAAAACACGGATGATGCACTATTGATTTGGGCCTCCGGTTGCTCCTCTCTGATCTCTCAAAACTGAGAGGGGGATGTCTGGCAGGTGTGATGATTTTAACTTAGGGCCTGCAGCTCACTCTGACATAGCTGATAAAATACTCCAGTACAAGTATAGATAGATATGATGGGCATCGCTCGAGAGGAGAGCTGCACTGAAGCTCCAGGTTGCTTTTGCTCCACTTTGAATAAGTTTCAATGTCTTATTTTAATTTAGAATGATATGTGAGGTATTTACATATGCTTGTGTATGGTACACCTGTTTTAATGTGTCCTCGTGGGCTATATTTGCCTTGTTCCTGACCTAAAACTGAACCTCTTCTATCTTAATGAATTAGAATTTTGCAGTTCAGAGCTAATTATGTTTGTCTTAAGACTTCATAAAAATATATTACATTTTTAATTAAATAGTATCTTATATATTGGTTGGTGTTGAGGTGAGGGTTTCGTGAATTGGTTACTCTTTGTATTCATAGTGTGTGTACGTGTGTGTGTGTGGGTTGTTTTAATATATTTTTATCCACCGTGAAAACTTCCCCGCAGGGATAAATAAAGTTTATTGGATTGAATTAAATTGAATTGAAATAGCCCTGCAATGGCTAGAGTGAACCTTCAGTGAGTCAAAGCCCCCCTAATTTGACACACAGCATGGACAAATCTATATTAAATTTATTTTTTAAACCGTGATGGAGCTGGTGTTTTTTGTTTTCCTATGCTGTAAGGAAACGATATGCCTCATTGCGAAAATTGGCAAGCTTTGTTTAGGGGGTTTCTGCTAATAGTCGTAAGTCCTTTCCCTATGCTATTTTACATCATATCTCTGCAGTTTATGGGAAACATTTAGCATCTGTATAGTGTTTGCATAATATCCTCTGTATTAAGCTTATTTATTTGCTTCTGCCACTGACTTTTTTTTTTTTTTTTTCTTGGCTTGATTGGACAGTATTTTATAAAAGTTGTAAATAAATGAAGTTAGCAGTGTTGCTATTTGTTTGTGCTGTTTTTTATCTTGAATCTGCCTCAACTTCCGGAAATATCTCTTGATTTCACTGTGCTTGCTTTTGTCCTTTTTAACTAAATAGAATATGAGATTTATAATGTTAATTTTTAAACATTGTTTCTTGACCTATTTGTCCATACCTGGCTTTCCATAGGGAATTCTTTAGAGGAGATAAATAAGTCACTACTGTCTAATGCAATTCTTTGGATAGCTTTCTATGTAAACAGAAATGCTGTCTGTGGAGAAAGGTTGCATGAATAACTCATGCTTTCCATGGTGCTGATATGGGATCAGCTTTGAAGCAGCTTTCATCCCCTCTCTGCGGTGAGGAAATGATGAGTTGTGCTTGGTGCTGATTCTGGATCAGCTTTGGGCAAACTCTCTCAAGCTGTTCTCCTGTTTGAAAAGGATTTGTTTTTGCTGTTGGTTTTATTTCAACCCACCGGCCATTTGGAAATTAGAAGTTGTCCAAGGTGCAGATCCCAAATAAGCTGTCGAGCAGCTCTCTTCTACTCTACTGTAATTATATTAAGACTAGTCCATGGTGCTGATTTGGGCAGATTGCCAAAAACAGCAGCTCGCACAATCTGACAGTTACTACAGTATGTTGCAAGTAGCTGCTGTGTGCTGTACATGTAATCATGCCAAGCTGATTTATATTTTATGTTTTATAAAACCCGCTGCTAGCCCCAAATAGAGAAAAAAAAATAGCAAGTGTATCTCTCTGAGGAACATACCAGGCAATTGGTTTAAGAACTGGGCAAAAGCAATATTCGTAGTGAAACCATGGATAGACTCAAAACATGAGAGGGTTGTAATAAGTATGGCAGGGAAAATCATTTTATTTGGAGAAAAAAAAATTGATTCAGTAACCTTTGACTAGTTCCTTCTTTTAAAATCATTTCCACGCAGGAGGTAGAGTATTGTACTGGTGAAACAGCCCAGTAAGATTACCACTGCTGGACCTTTTACCCATGGTCCCTCACCTCCCTCTCTCTCACAGCCCTGTATTGATCTTCTGCTGGTTGTGTCTTACAGTACTATATCCACAGATATTTATGTTTGTAGCTGCTGGTCTCCGGTTCCCATTATGGGCTTGAGCGATAGGCACGGGCAGTGTTTCAACACGTCGCTGCTGAGGAAAAATGTAATATTCAAGAGGCATGTCCTTAGTCAGCACTTCCATCCCAGGAGCTGGCTATGTAAAATGACCAGGGACAGCAAGTGAAGCATAATGCACAAGTTGAGATACAAGGAAAAGAAGATGATTACAAGACAAAAGCTTTTGCTTAAATATCAAATTAATTTGATTCTCTACCTTCACTGAATTTTTATTTGAGTAACAATTTATTTTCAAACAAATCAAGTGTGTGGGCTGTATTTATCTATTTTTTAAAATGTTTTATTGTTGACAGATATTTCAGGGTCTGACAGGAGATCTTATATTATCTAATGGAAAATAACTTGAATTCTTAAGGTAAATGTGACACTGTGAAAATGGAAATAAGCAGCATTTTCAGTGTTTTTGCTGAAATCAATTAGGGTATCAAACCAAGTCAGAAATCCAAATACTGTAAAGGCAAATCACCTATGTCTCAATTGTGGGGCATCAGTTAACACAGTGACAAATTAACTGCTTATTTCAAGGGAAACTTTACGTTATAACATATGACAAACACAACAATTAATTACCAATGACAAACAGTGATTATAGGATACAACTGACAATTCAATAACAACACATTGGACAGTATGTTTCCAATTGCAATACAATTCCTCCCAGTTTCTTCATGCGTGTCTTCTGCCTATGGGTCTACCCGTTGAGTCATTGATCTGCAACCAGCCAGTCATGAAGTCCTTACTTTGGATTAACATGAGAACATGTATGCTTCTCACATTTGCTCTTACCCCCTCCTCCACTTCTTTTTCTCTTGCTTTCTGAGACTTTCCTCCTCTGTTCAGTGCCTCCCTGTGAACAGCATCAGTCTCTAAAATCCTCGTTGGTACATCAGCTTCCTAACCTTGCTGACTTGAGCCCCTACGAGACTTCAGCTGGATGTGATGGTGGGTAATCTGCAGCAGAAACAACTCCCTCTCTTTGTGCGCCCTGTCACATTCTTGTCCCTTTCTATATATTTCTTAGACACACACACACACACACACACACACACACACACACACACACACACACACACACACACACACACACACACACACACACACACACACACACACTAATTAACAGGTGAACCTCTCGAAAGAAAACCGACGTTATGTTCACTTTGTCCAATACTTATAGAAACTATAACTGAAAACTACCTCTGGATTCAGCCTTTGTGCTCAAGGGTTGTTCCTGCCCTGTGTGTTGTTCAAAATAAATGCTCATGCTCTTGCATTCATCTTATCACTGTCTTTTTTCGAAAGATGTTTTTGTAAAGCAGATTGAGCTGCCTTTGTGTATGAAGTGCTATACAAATAGAACTTGCCCGCTTGGCCTTGCCCTGTGCCACTCATGCAGGTAATACACAAATGCATGTATTGACTCCAGCTCAACAACATGGTGGCTCTGACACTTTGTAAACACCTGAAACAATGATGCAAAACAAGAGTCTGTTTTTCGGCCCTTTGTCCTTGTTTTCTTACAGAATACACTCACACATGTATATCATGGTCGTTATAACGCACACTTCATGCGAAATGCTTCTCGACTACTTTTTTATGGTGGCTCCAATGATCGTTATACTCTTCTCTCTTTTCCTCTCTCTCCTCCACCTCTCCATCTGTAGGTTCCCTCCACCACCACCAGGGGCTTTCCACACCGCACGGCTTGGCCGTCCCTCTCCCTGCGCTCCACCGAACGGAGACCCCAGACGCGCAGCGCAGTGGCAGACAGGGCGCACCGAGCGTCTATCCTCTGATTTTTTATCACACAGAGGACCGTACACCTTTCAATCCGGGAGGAAGCTGCAAGTTGAGTAGCTGTCACTGCATCCCACAGCAACTTGTCGAGGAAACGGCATGTGTTTCCGCCCGCAAGATAACAAAGGTAGGACTTTGGGGGGTGTTTTAATAGGAAAGTTCACTGTGTCGTGGCTCGGTCTTTTTAAATATAACTCTACTGGACTTGCATGTCTTTTGATATTCCTTTGCAGGTGTTTTTTGTGTCCTGCAATCGAGGTAAATTGCATTCATACATTATTTCTGTATGTTAATGTGCGTGAGTGTATGTGTGTGTACGAAGAGGCAGAATGATGGCTTTTGCATTTCATTTAACATTTTTGTCATCTTTACTTAAAGACGAAACATCACCGCTTAACTTGTTGCCACTTGTAACTAAATTAATGCGGTAGTGTGGTCGGTAATGAGCGCTAGTCATGATTCCAATCATATAAAGTGATTTAGACTGGGAACAGGCTTAGTGCAACGATTTTCAGTTTACGATGGAGAAGGAAACGATGTCCGACGGGTTACACGAGCTTGGATATGTCTGCACTTTGATAATTGTGTCGAATGAATTTATTGTAGGCTGAAACACAATTTCAGTGAAACCTCCTCGGTAAAATGAGGCAGCAGCAGAAGTGTGCACATGCATTTTTACATGGCTGAAGACATTAAAACACTCGTGTGTTGAAAATGTGTTGCTACCTGTAATTACAAGTATGAAAAAACAAAAAAACAAACAGGAAAGCTGAATTGTAGCAACTAATATGCATGCTTTCACAAATTAAATTATAGAGGTGGAATACGACTGCACCTCATGCACAGTGGGGTGCGTTGTCGAAGACTGCAGCCACTTGATGCGCCAACAGGATGTATTTGGAGAAGTTGGATGTGTGCCACTGTGCACTAAATCCATGCTGTTGTATGACTGATGCAGACCTACAAGCTTACTATCAACAACAATTCTTTATCAGTCTACAATACATTGAATTTGTGTTTATCTGGCTTTGTGATAATCCTTCACATATAGTTGTTGCAAATTAAAATGTTACAGACTCGCTGCAGAATCGTAATGGTTAGTCTTTCTTTTTCTATTATGTTCATCACTGTAGAGAATATATTAATATTGGCATGAATTACTATAGTTGTATTAATTTACTATTAGTTCTATTTAATCATTTTCAATCTTGCATCCATGCTAGGGATCACATTTGCATCAGCTGCAGCCTGCAGCTTATTTGCAAATTATTTAATACAATTTACAGGACATAATTGCATTTTTGTGATGCATTTTGGCGTCACTTTGTTTTTCTTTAAAACCACAAAATGTCATTATAATCCGTTGCTTTAAATTAGTTTAGATTTATATTAACCACATACAGTTCTTTGCAGACTGACATTTAAATGTATTTTAATATTGTCTGTTTAACTCGTAAGACAGTCACTGAAGATGGCTCATTAGAGACACAAGCTTCATTGTGCGGTGATTTAGCTTCCTGCAATCTTAAAGACACATCCCAGCTACAACATTGATCAAATTTATTCCATTTCAACTTAATATTTGTTTTTTAGGGAGGCAGTTACTTCATCTCTGTGGTATCTGGATGAAATACAACCTATTCCCAGCAGTAAGACTCGAGCTGTGCTTCATATTGCAGAACATGATTTGTGACCGTTGGGTTACAGTACACTTTAAGGTTGGATATTATTGAGTGACCTTGGCTGAGGTTAGAAATGCTTAAGTTTACTCCTTCAGAGTGTCTGCTTTCTTGACCGTGTGTGTCGGCATGTACAGTAAGTGCCTGAATGTGTGTTGTCAGTGTGTACATGGGTTAACTGTGTGTTTCTGAAACAGCCGGCATGCCTCGGTTATCATTTATCCTGAGCTAATTGGTGTTTGGGAAAGTGAGAGAAATGCCTCTAGTCCCAATAGCCAATCAATGACTTTAATTTTCCAATTAGATGCTGGTCTGTGCAGGAATCCGTCAAAGAAGCAGGACCTCTCCATGACCTTTATTGACCCCGTGTTTGCAAAATTGATTTTCAAGAATTACAGTACAGGAGGAAAATTAGTCGGGATGGATATCAGAAAGACGTCAGGCATATATTTAGGCTCATTCTGCCTAAATATAACTTGCAAGTCCACCCAGGAATGGTATTGTTCTTATCTTTATTTTTATCCACAGAGCTATGTAATGAAAGCATAATTTAGGTTATGTTTCTTAAAGTTTATATTTGTGTATATATATATATATATATATATATATTATATTTTATGAAAATATCTAAAGACATGCTGTACAAAACCATTTGCATTTATCATTCAAGCTTTCTAAAATTCTACAATGCTGGTACAAATGTCTGTACCATCGTACAAATGCCTCAATGGGTGGTGTTTGTGCTCTTTCCTAATTTTTTCTTTATTTGCTAAACACATCTAACAATAGTCACTGTAGGCAGTGCATTATTTGCAACAGGGCTGTATGGTAAAAAATGTTTGGATCGACTGAATGGCAGATAGACACAAACACATCCCTACACATAAAACACACAACTCCTAACTGGTGGAATGGAATATAACATATAATATATATTCTCTGCAAGAAAAAAAAAAAGGAATACATTTGCTGCCTTACTGTCCATTACAGACACGTATCTGCTCTGTATCCTAGACTCATTTATTCAGCCGGTGGTCTAACCAGGGTGTACATTACAAGGGCCATGTAGCAGTAACCCAGATGGCAGAATGGGCTGATTGTGATTTATGTACCAAAAGTGAATGCATTACTGTGGGCTTCTGGAGTCAGTGCCAATTCCAGGCAGGCATTTTCACACATTTTTCACACACAAACACACAGACTCACACAAATCATACAAACACAAAAACAGAAGCTTACCTATGGGGAAAACTTTGTTATTTTGATGTTTGTTCATACAGTCAAACTTGTTTCTCTTTCTTTGTCACTTTGTTTCTCCCCTTTGTCTACCCCTCTTTGTCATACACACACATACACACAAATGTAGCCTTCCTGAAAAATCGTTAAGATGAAACAGTCCAGCATTGTGAGACATTGATTACCGTTTACCAAGCTGGAGCATAAATGTAGTGTGTAAAGGAGAGATGGCTAGACATAGAGAGAAAGAAAGAAAAAAAAACAGAGAAAGTGGGAAAGAAAAGGGTGATAGATGATAGTGCTGGGGCAGTAAAGATGACAGATACAGGAGTAAACCAGGGAATATTTATGGCTTACAGAGAGGGGACCGATTAGGCCAACTAATTGATCTGGACCTGCGGTTAGGTGCCTGGTTCACTCGCAGCCAGCTTAGTGTACACACTGCCTGACTCAAACACACACATTTTCACAGTCACACTCCTGACTGCTCACACCTGCTGTCTTGTCGCCGGTCAGGGACGGTCAGCCCTTAGTCACTTCATTACCCCCTCTGGGCAGGGACTGCATCAATCGTATTAACTCTTGAGCTCTGTGATGGAATCGCTGTAGGTAGGCTCCATGGTTGATTTTCCAGTCGTGTTTGCACACAATTTCTAGGTGAGGGTTACAGGCAACACTTTGATCCGACAATTCTGAGGACTGTGGCTTTGCTGAGGAAACTCAAATACTTTTTTTGATGCTTTTACCTGTGGTGAAACAGGTTACAATTTTGTATCTTTTCATTGTAGCAGCAGTGTTAAAAAACATGTTGTTGTGACAATTTGTTTGATAAAACTAGCTGGAATTCTTTCCTCGGGTCAACTATGCTATTGAAATGACCATCATCATCATGTTTCTACATCATTCAATTTTAAAAGGTTTAACTGCTTTAAAAATGAGTTAGTTTTTTATTTTTGCCAAGAGAATAAAAATCCATCTATCATGACTCTAGACTTAATTGGAAGCTACGGCCAGAAGGCTAGCCAATTATTTTAGCCAATTAGCTTAGCCAACTAACTTAGCCAATTAGCTTAGCCTCTAGCATAAAGACTAGAATCGGGAACTTTAAACTAGGGTGACCAAACGTCCTCTTTTGCCCGGACATGTCCTCTTTTTACGTCATGTCCGGAGCGTCCGGGGGGGTTTTAAAAATTCATGAAAACGCCCGGTTTTCACTGTTGGGACCATTAAAAATTGACTGGCGCTTCCCCCCACCCCCCAACAATCGCAAGTGGGGGGTTTTATAAATTCATGAAAACGCCCGGTTTTCACTGTTGGGACCATTAAGCATTAACTTAAATTGACTGGCGCTTCCCCCCACCCCCCAACAATCGCAAGTGTCCTCTTTTTCGCCACCTCAAATCTGGTCACCCTATTTAAACATTATTATATTATCATTGATTTGATCCGTACACAAGCACACAAACAGTGCTGGGACTTATAACATGTTAATTTGAGAGATTTAGAGATGGTTTTTCATGTTGACACATGTATATATATTCAAAAGCAGCTCTACCATTCATTCATTTTTTTAATCATGAATACATGGAGGACCCTGACCTGTAGATTTAAAGGTTACAAGAACTGTAGTCCTGTCATTCCCAAACCAACAAAGTTCTGAACAACAAGAGGAGAAAAATGGACACTAACAAGTTTCAGGCAGCTGCTGAGTCCATCTGTCCTTATGATGCAGTAAAATCTGTTGATATGGCACTGGTCTAAAAGCCAAAGAAAGCCAAAGAATCATTACTGAATGGAGAGTTCAAACGCAAATAAAAACAATTTTAAAAAATGCCTTCAACTGTACAATAAATCCGATATATCAAAGGACCCTGGTTTAGCAAACAGAAGTAGGTAATTGTAGGCATACAAATGCAATTGCTGAGATATGAAAATAGATAATCATAGTGTACTGTGCTGCACTGAAATAAACAAAATAAAGTATATTTAGAATGTTGAAATTCAGCATTATGATTGGTTTTGTTTTTCTTAGCTTGGTCAGGGAATGAAGATCAGAGGGGAAATGTAATTAATGTGAATATTAAGGGCGGTTTGAATCAACAATTGATCATTTTTTTGAACCAATTCCTCTGAGTCTTCAAAATGTGCACATAGCTGAAAGGGTTGCGGTCGAATAGTCAGTTTGGTTTAGGAAGGTTCCTAACGGAGCAAAATGACCCGGAGGTACCCAAGTGGCAGCCATGATAAGAGCTGTTCGAATTCTCTAGATGATAGGAAAGGAGCTTTGAAACTTTCTTTATAACCTCCTTTACCTTAAGGAACACTGGAACTTCTTTTACAAAAGAGAAGAAAAAATGCTGTCCAACAATGCCTTGCGGCCGCAACGTTTGCCGTGTTGCAACATTCGGCCGTTGACCGAGGCAGCCGATCGTGACGGAGAAATGTGTTTCATGAAAGTTACGGTGCTTATCAAGCAATTTAATACTTATGCCGTAACTTACTGTGCTTTGTTTTGAACGTTCAGCACTGTATTAATCTAATGGAGAAATATGAACGTGTTTCTTAAACTTTTTGTTTGAATTGTTATACACAAGTGATAGGTTAATGCATAACTAGTTTATAATAAACACATTTGTATTTATTTTAAAATATTTTCATATAATCATACGTATTGGGATTCATGTGGGTTAATACGTGTGGGCCGGAGGGTGAGGGTGACAAGCATAAGTCTTGCTTCCCTTTTTTATTTCAATTCCAACCTTTGTAATAAAGAATATATCTCTCTCTGTTGTCCACGTTCATAAAGCATAAAACAACACCATCAGAGCACGGTGAAAAGTAGATGCGCTTTCAGTAGTCCGCTTTATAGAAACTGTATTTCCCACAGCAGACGCTCGTTAATAACGTCTGCTGGCGCATCATAAATGCGTGGGATAGTGTAAGTGCAGTCGGATTCTCAAAGCACCGCAGTCTTTTTTTCCCCAAGTCCTTTTGAATTCTCCTATCCACTATTCCTTAACCCCGTGATGTTTCACGCAAAGATCAATGAATAGTAGGTAAGAATAGACGATAGGACCATACCCAAGGTCTGCATTTAGCCAGAATGATTAGGCCAATCCAAACACAATAAATAAAACCTCTCACTTGAATTACAGTACACAGTAACCGTGGCAAAAGCAAGGTATTTCATGTTCAGTTCTCTCCGAATGTGCTGTTCCTTTGTCTTCCTACCTAATGTGCATGATTTCCTGAAGGCAGGTTTTCCATCTCTAGTAATGGGTTCCAGGTAGTCAATCTCCCTTCTGTAGCTGGTCTGCAGGTCTAGGTTTGTGCTTCTTGCACTCGAGTGGGAAGAACAACTGCTTTGTAAACAGGCAGTTCTTCACCTGGATGTCACGGTTCACAAAGACTCTTCCTCGGAGTCTGGCATAACCCCACTGGCAGAGCTTATGCGGTGGTGTATTTCTGAATCAGTGTCGGCTTTGGAGGGATGAAGGCTGCCAAGGTAGGGAAAGTCATCCATATTTTTTAAAGGCTGAAATATTTGCTGTGTGTTGAGTTGCAAAAACACAGCGCTTCACCACACGTGTGTGCTCATGCACGCACGTACGCACACGTTTGCACGCAGACATGATGGGTTTCTTTTGTTTGCAGGGATTAAAATGAACAAAGGATAGAGGGTGATCTAAAGAAGAATGTGTTATTATATTGTGTTTTAGCTCTTCTCAGAATTATGCATGTAAAACAGTGGGAGAGGGAGGCTTTGGGGTCTTTTTAATAAGTAAACAATCTTAACTCAATAGTAGTTAATTTCAGCCCCTGCTTCGCAAGTGACTGTGATGCCAGTAAATAAGAGTTTCATTCAGTTTGACAAGGAAAGCTCATGTTTTTCAGCTCCTGTCTCATATCCGATTATCTACTGGCAGTATATGGTGACATTTTTGTAGACTGAAGATGCTCATTGAAAATGAGTGTCCCTGAAATGAGCTTTATAATGGGTACAGCTATTATTGAGAAGACCCCTCATAGTCTAGTTGGCTTGCAAACTAATGGTTATTAAAAAAAATTGGCAGTAACTATACAGATTATATATTATATAAGTTAAATTGGAAGACACAAATGCTTGATTTTGCCCTTTGTGAATTACAAGACACACATTTCATATATACAAAGTACAATTGAACATTCTGGTTGTTTTTCAATTTGAGGGGTTTGTTGAAATTCATATAAAAAGTACAGCGTTGCAGCTTAGTAGTTAACCCAGTGCTCAGAGCAAGAAACAACTGTGCTTGGTTTCCACAAGCGGCCCGTTACCTGCCATAGTTGAAATGAATAGGTTGATTAGAGACTACAGAAGGATCTGAATGTCAGTCCATCTGTTAACTGGCATCTTGTCAAGGGTATTTTCCAGCCTTCTGTACAAACTATGCTGGGACAGGCTCCAGCACCCGGGACCCTGAGTAGGGAAAATGAATAAGACAATGGATGATTGAACAAACATCAATACAGAATTTGTTTATCTTTTTTTTTTTTTTGACTCCAGTGCTTTTCATTTAGTTTCTGGTTATGCAGCCTAGCAACAGACCGTTGGTTCCTGTGAGTGCCTAATTCAGGTTAGCTTGTCTTTGTCTTCCTCTAGCTTTCGCTCCCTCTTGCTTTTTCTAACTCTCATCTATGGCAGGACTTTAGTGTTGTGGCTGATGAATATTTCTAGGATAATGATGTTTGGTGTGTTACGTGGAAGTGATTGCGATAAAATAATAATATTGTCTTGTGATTTCCAGTACTTACTACATGCTAAAAAATGAACTCAAAATATTGATGTAAAGTGTGTTTTTATAATGAAATATACACTCCTTACAGCAAAGGTTGCATATGTCATCATTTACCAAACATACCAATTGCTTTATACTTGAGACTGCATGTGTAGCTCTTTTATTCTTTTCAGCTTTTAAAACGGGAGATGAATAATAGTATTGGAAACATTATAATATGTATTTGCATAATGTAATACAACATTGAGTTACACTATTGAATTTACTCTTGCACTGTGATAATGTATAACAATTTGATTGTATCATTGGACTTATAGAGAACAGTGGATGTGTTTGGTAAGTGGCAGCTTTAAGAAATGCCTGTAGTCTGCATGGGTATCACTTTCTCCAGGCAAAGCAATAACTCTTGTTAAAGCCCTTTCGGGAACTCCCTGGGAGAGGAACTAAGTTGTTTTCCAATGTGATGCTGTTTGCACCTTGCAGAGGCATAATGGAAAAAGCCATCTTTTAATAATTGTCAAAGTTACTTTGAGCCATTCGAGGAAATGTCTGTCAGTCATGAAAAAATGTGGGAAAAAGTATGATGTGATACAAAAATGTGTAGTGGAGTTTTCCTCTGTGGAAAAGAGGCGGATGATTGAATGGTTGAGGTTTGAGTGCATGGCATGGTTTTATAAAACACTTCTCAATGCTCTGCCCTTTTACTGCCACCCACTAGCACACATTCACGAACAGCAAAAAAATATAAAAATTCTAAAGTTTTTATGTGTTTGCTGAATTATGTATGCACCCTCAGGGATAGTTTTACTAACGGTATTAGCTTATGCTGGGCAAAGCGTGCTTACACACACTCAAATAACTTGCAAAAAAACTCACACGCAACAACATGGCCACAGATAAGTGCAAGAGCATCCATGTCTACAAAGTAATACATGATACACGTAATACAGGGTGCCTTTCTACTCAAACTTTCAAAACGTTCTTCCATTGTGAGATTACTTCTTACTTGGGAACATTTTAGGAAGTTTAGTAGAACCAATTAAAACTGTAAAGACTTTGCTTCAAATAAACACAATTTTCTGCTGCTCAAAAAAACATACATTTTTAAAACAAATTTCCGCAGTCCCTAATATCCCTTCTTTAAAAAAACGAGATTAAAAGGTGAAATTAATAGACACCTTTTCTCTGCTGCAGCCCTCAGGCTACTCTGTGTGATGGTACCACCATGTACTGGGGTCAGTCTACCTGAGTTATCACCCTACATCACAGATTAAGGACAGGAATCCATCAATTGAGCGGTCTGTGCTGGACAACAAAGCCTTGAGCTCAACATCCCAGACAAATAGTTGATTATGCTGAGTTCTAGCTCATTTTTCCTTTCAATAAGAAAAGCATAATCTCTCCAATACCTCGTAATGGAAGAGAATTCAATATTATCCCCCAGACATATACCCAAGAGGGTTTGAAGAAAAGCGGTATTGTTAAGGAGTCGTGAAACTTTGCCATAATCCTCATGGCTCCCGAGGAAGCAGACAATGAAAAACTAAAATACCACTCATTCAAAGCTATCTCAATGCTCATACTGTGCTGGGAACGTTGGGTGATTATGTGAAAATCAATGCTACAAGCGCTGGCCAAAATGTCACCAAAATGATGTAATAATGAAAATGAAATTGATGTGTAATATGAAACATTTAATGGGATATCCTTACACTAATTTTGACCAAATTCAGTCAAAGAATTCAAGCTAAATGGTCATCACATTTGATTGGAATTGTATCCTTGGTTACCTGTTCTATTATATAATAATATATTATAAAATGGGGTTTCCTACTGCTGGCTGTCTGTTAGAATTAGTCCTTACATCAAGGCAAGTTTGATTATATTTAGAAACACCTAACTGTGTGCATGGGTTTCCTACATTTTCTTACCAGAGTCGAAAGACATCCAGGTAAGAGGAAGCAGTATATTGGGCAAGCCTCCAACAGCTTTTTATTTCTTATAAAATGAATGATGGAGGTTGTTTGTGCTTCTATTTTTTTTTTGTTTTTGTGCTTTTGGTCTCTTGCAACAACCTGAAACATTTCCACCAGCCTTCGCACTGCTCTTGGACCATCATTTGTCTGCTTAATGACTATGGAGGTGCCATGTTGAGTCGTAGTGATGACATATTAAGGCAGGGGTGGCCAACCCGCGGCTCTCGAGCCGCATGCAGCTCTTTGCCCAGTCTCACGTGGCTCCTCAGTACATATGGAATTTTAATTGTGTGGGTTTTTTTGCGCATATGTATCCAGGTTCAAAAAGGGTTAACGACACACAAGTTCCAGGCCAATAGTTACACAGAGTTTTCGACACAGAAGTGCTTTAGCCAATCAGAATGCAGATCCTGCAGTACAGGGGGCGGGTTCTACTGCACTCGCGATGTGACAGGGAAGGGAGAGATCTGCTTCTGAACGGCGATATTTTCTACTTCTATTTAACCACTGCAGGTTTTCCTCCTACTGACTTTCCCAACTAAAAAGGAAAGGTCTAACCAGCTTTCTGTATCTGCTTGCAACCACGCTCTCAGTAAGCTCTTACCAAACAATATTTAACTTAGAATTTGGGTGGTAGGCCAAATGTAATATCACGGTATTTTTCCCAATTGTAACAGTATCTGGATATATTACTGTATTTAATTATTTTTAAATGATTGGAAATATAATAATATTTATAGGTTTTTGCCCCACAAAAAAAACCGTGGTGGCCCTCATGAGTCTTATGTGGTGAAGGAATCAGAATGCATGAAACGACTGCAAAATGTAAACCATTTTACTGTGCATACTTTGCATACCACATAACAACATAATAACTAAAAACAAAAGCACTGTTTGAAAAGCTAAACAAATCCCCCCTTCCCTGAAATGGCCGAGTGCACATTTAAATGCTATCCAGGGGACCCTTTTCACTGCAGCACCGCTTGAGCGGTAAATTAGTTTTTTTTATTTTGTATTTACAAATATTGCAACTAAATACTTTTTGAAAACATTTATATTTGAACTCTGGACAAAAACATGACCTAATTCAAACATATTGGGTCTTATGTTGTTAGTTATCTCTGTCTTGATCCTGCTTTTAAATGGTCTACCATAGAGAAACGTTTCAAAAAAGTATGCCTTTTTTCTTAGTCACACATTATCATCTCACAGGGAGATACAAAAACATACAAACGCTTAATAGTACGCACTTAACAAAAGCCAGTAGAACATGTTTATAAAATGTCATGGGTTGAACTCTTCATAGAACAGGTTTGATCTGTATCTGAACTCTTTAATGTTGTTCATGAGTCGTATTACAATAAGCAGCCAGTTGAACTTCATTTAATCAGACAATATGCTGCACATACACCTGATGAAATGATCACTAGACTGATTCAATCAAACATATTTACCATAAACAAATATTATTATTATTATTATTATTATTATTATTATTATTATTATTATTATTATTATTTACCTATATACTAATTTGTTCAAAAATGAAGAAGGAAGAGAGTTAATGTAAGAGAAGTAGAAGGGGGTAACTTGGGAGATGGAGGGAAAGACTGTTTGCGGTAGTGGTATGTTAGACTGCTTAATATATTCCTAATCCCCCCATTAGTTCCTTTTTTGGGACCCTCTGCAATTTTCAACCTGAAAGACCATTTCACATTGTAATGTAGAAATAAGACTAACACCAGCTGCTCTGTGAGTCATTCAGAGGAACACTTACCCCATTTCATTTCCTGTACTTTGTCTCACCTTACCTTGTCCAAAAATACATGTGCATTTATGGAAATAAAAAAATCAAGAAGGATATAACAAATGTCCATTTCAACAATCCAATCCATGATAATAATGTGTGTTTTGCCATCTTTATGAAGAAATGATGAGTGATGGTGGGTAATCAGGGTTACGGGTTGTCTTCTCCTGTGCAGTTCTAAACCTGAGCCTCAAGGTCAAAGTCTTCTTACCTGTTCAACATTACATGTATTCTTAGAAGCTGTAAAAGCAACCCAGAGAGGACGAAAAGATAGACAACAATACCAGATTGGATCATTTGCTGTATGACAACCTCATGAGCATGTTCCTTCCCAGATTTGCAATCCTCCAACAAACTAAAATCTCTCAGAGGCTCCGCCAACGAAGTTAGTAAGGTTACAAAGCAGATCTGCCAAGACGGTTTGGAAAGTTCCCTCTCCAGTGGGCTGAGACTCTTTTCACAGAGTAGTGTTGACTAGACTCTAAAACATAGATAAGTTGAGCTTTTAGATCAAGATTCATGGCAGTCTCATTTGAAATATCTTTGAGCAGTTCCCTTGGTTCTGTCATTTTGAGCAGAAATGTACTCCCTTAACAACACAGGCTCAGTAGTCTCCAGTACTACACGTAATGTATTTACATAAAGTGATCTGAGAACACCAGTTATCTGCAAAGCTCTGTAGTTAATACACCAAAGAAAGGATGTGTGTGTTATACCCTCAAATGGCCTATTGAACTGGATGGTGGTCTGCTGGAAATTAGAGATGTGACTGACTGACACAATCTTACCGCAGCGGTGTCCGCGACCATAGCAGTTGATTCTTAATTGCAGAACAGCAGTGCAATCTGCAACCTTGTGCACAGTGCATGTATTTATATTGCTACATGAGTACTCATTTAACAAAATTGTGGGAGACCACGTTTACATACGAATGAGCAAGTGCATATGCCTTATACACCACCAGTGATTATGACTGCGCTGGCTTAATTCACTGAACATCCACAAGAAATGATAAGCGTCAGTGGGCTATGTGTTGCAAGTGTTTGGTTGTTTTTATGTATTGTTTACACATTGCTGAATATGGTGTACTACATTATCTGTCTCAGGGAATTTATGATATGAAGATGTCACATCTGTTTTTAATGGTGCACAGCTGCATGCACACATATCAGTAATCCCGGGACACGCTGGGATTTGTACTGATGATACATATCTTTGTAAAGATTAAATCACCGCGTGTGTGTGTGTACGTCATGCGCACTGGAGTTACTATAGTTCTGAGCCTGTGTCCTCTTTGTTTCTGCAGCATAATGGGCTTTGTAAGATAATACCCAAGAGACATAACAATACTCCTGAGCTAGGGGATTGTGAAGCCGTCCCAGTTCGTAGCACCGCTTTGGCTCCAAGCTTCAATCTTTGATTGGAAAACCAGAGAAACCTGGATTTACCGGCAAATGATATTAATCGCTGCCGTGGTCCTCTTCCCCTTTGTCATCTCCTCTCCTTTTCAATCACTAAGCTCTCAGTTTCAAAGCTATTTTCTCTCTACATCCTAATTCACTCCTACAGAGATTCTCAATGTCAAAAAGGTTATTTTTTCATTATTGCAGCGGGAAAGAGACACTTTGGCGGGATTCAGTTGTATACTATCGGGTTATTGTTGTAAAACCATTGATAAGTTAATTTTCTTTACTTAATTGAAAGAGGTCTTAAATATTGCTCAAGTTATAAAAGCAGATTTTATATTTGAATTTGGCTGTGAATAGGTTTTTCTGTAGACAACTCAATTCACCATAATACTGTGGTGGTCTGCAATCCTACTGTTTAGCTGTTAGATGTAATGGCCAGTTTTAAAGTTTCCAAATAGAAGATGTTTTCATATGAGCATAGCTTAGCATTTAGTTTTATCATAGCATTAGCATGTAGCTACATGGCAGCAATGCTAGTAGCATGACAACACATAGCCCCTTCAAGAAATTTACCAACATGATGTTGAAAACTGGATTTTTAGCACTTGTGTCGAAATTGGAGGATCACACACAATGCAATATAAATGTGTGTTGAAAAATTTGAGCTAAAGCAATGGAGGTTAATATAGTCATAATCACCTGTTATCATTGATACACTTGTCTTTATTATGAAATGATGGCCTTCCACTTCACAATTCCAGTGGTCCACATAAATACTCAACAAAACTAAATGATAGTAACGAAAAATGACATAATTAACATTTAATGTTACAATGCTCTTTTGCTATCAGAGTCACTTTGCATTAGTTTTTCATCAGTTGCTAGTGTCAACTAAGACTTGTCATTTTGAACACAAATATGTAAATATAACGGTGGAATAATTCTGACTTAGATTATACATTGAAAGTGCTGTGTTGAACACTGTACTGGGGATTGCTTTGGTATTGCACTTTAGAAGACATTGAAATCGACAGCATAACTCTTTTCTGTGAGCGATTCACTATTTATTAGAGATCTATTGAGTGAGATGGGTTTTTGCACTGTAACTCTACAGTACCTGGGTATTTATTGCCTTAGCTGGTGCCTCTGGAAGGCCTGTAATAGAACTGATAAACAGGGCAATTATGCTTGGAGCTCCTTAAACCTGTATTTATAAGAACATTTGGCACTAAAACATAAACGGTCTGGCCTTTATTTCTCTTGACAGGTTATGGTTAAGCATACCCCCGCAATCCTCCAGCAGTTAATTTTACACCTAGCCAGTCACTTTCTCAGCCAGTCAGTTTGCTTATCCAGCCAATAAGAACATTGAAGAGGCAGAAATATCTGAGATAACAAACTAGCCCATCATTTTATTAGCTATCCAGCTCAGTTTTTTCTCTAGATATGTCAAGTGTTTTCAAGTATGCATTCTGCAGTTGGTCAATCGGTTTGGTTTAAACAATGTACTGTCAGCTTCAAAATCTATGAGGTCATGATTAGAACTATCTGTTTTATTGGTGTTGCAACTAATCTGTTTACATTTGTTTACTAATTAGAAATGCAGACAAAAACATAACCCTGTTGAATATCATCCTAGGCTCTTTGTGTGATTTTCTCATGATTGGAAAACAACACTTAACTGTAGAACTATGCTGTTAATTGACAGCAGACAGCACACATACAGTTCTTGTTTTTAATGGCGGAGTGGAGGTGCCTTAAATGAAATGTTAAAAAACCTATGCTATTTGCGATTTGAATTATGAATGCTTCCCTCTTCCATGAATAGACTGGATTCAAATTGTATTGGCCATCTACTCTGTTTTAGACTTCAAAGAGAAGATTTGTCTGAATCAGTTCCCAAGCTCAAGCTCTAGAGTGAAGCAGCCTCATGTTTGCGTTTTATCCCACATACACCTCTTATGGACTGTTACCAGTGGGGCTGTGATGTGTCTAGCTTTATGAGTCTTTGCCCTCCTACCTGCATACTTAAGGAGGATTATCTGTCATTGCAGGCTTAATATGAAGTCTCAGTAATGGATTCTCATCTCTGTATTTATGTTTGTGTTTTGTGAGAATGTGTGAGGTAAAAACAATGAAACCCTCTCTATGTGTTTGAGTGTGTGCACCTAGGTCTTTGTGATGCCTGAGTTTTAGTGTCCACAGCGAGTGGTTTGTCACACTGAATGACAACTGTGCATGCACCTGTCATAGTCCTTTGGATGTGCTCAACATTGCTAGCCTGAAAGAACCCCCAGAGTTACCTGGGGTAATTTGTATTTGTTTGTAGTCGCACCAATGCACTGATGCTAGATCTGGCATGCTCTGTGACTTGGTCCTTTGTGTATGTAAGCCTTTATATGTTTGTGTGTAGGGCCATGCCTCCCTATTAGCACATCTTCCCAGCCTTTCTGCCTTTTATCCCATCACTCTTGGTTCCACATAGTTCAATGTGCTGTCGCAAGGTGCATACTAAAGAGGTAGACATGTAACATATTGAAAGATCCTCTAACTGATCACCACAACAGATGGTTAAATGCATAAGGAAATTAGATGTATAGATTTCTGTCCATTCAGTTTTGCAGCTATGTGGAGAAAGGAAGTTATCAACAGCGGTAAAATGGAGGAACCATCCCCTCGTACGTTCTTGTCATGTTTCAACATGAGAGATGGGTGTGGCAGATGGGGAAAAGAGTGGACTGATGGAAAAGAGAGTAAGGGATTGTGAAATGACAAAGTGGAGTGTACAGTAAATGTCAACTGCAGGCTGCTATGGCTGCAGCAGATTAGTGGAAGACAATTTTGAACCGCCACAGTTAACAGTCCTGTCCATAGCGAGATTGATCATGTTGATTTCGAGGATAATCTGTTGGGTCCAAGTGGAAGTGCTAGTGCCGCATGATGTCAATCTATTGTAGGTGGTGCATTTATAGTGTAAGAGTGCTGGTATACTACTGGTACTTGCATTGTTATGGTAGATTCTGTCTAAGAAACATATTCAATTATTTCATTTTACTGCAGTGTAGTTATTAACCCACCGACCTAAATAATTAGGGTTTAACCTACAGGCTATTAAAGGCATCTATTGTATATTTAATGAGCGCTTAACAAATATACAATATATTATTTCAGTTACATTGTTCTTCCCTCCAAACACATTCACATTCATAAAAATGTGTGCTTTTTGTTTATATGTTACACTTAATCCAGATTTTGAGCGCAAACTCTTACATACTCTGCAAATCGATGAATCAAGGATGTTTTCTTTTTTGTTTGCCCGTCTTTCCAGCAGAGGAATCAACCTTACAATTGTGCAGATAAAACTGTCTTTCAACATGAATAATAACGTTTTCTGATTCGTGTTGGAGGACGGCTTCATCTAGTTATATGATCAAACTCAAACAAAACCTTGTAAATGCACAACCCTCACACATTCATTTCAGGGAAAGAAAAACTTTGAGAAAAAGGATCAACAAAAGATTATGCAAACGATCTACAGGGACTTTTGAAGCTCAAGGCGGGACTTTGAGTTTTATGACCTGGATATCAGAGACGCTGGAAGTCTTGAAATACTTCAAGCAGCGGATCTTTACCATGGGGTAGACTTTTTTATTTTCTGTGCAACCACCCCAAAGACATACATCTAATGACCCTAATGCAGATATACCTATTCCTTCTCTATACTGTATATGAAGAATATAAATGTAACAGTCAGCATTATCTGTCTTCCATAGGCGATGTCTCCTTCACATTTCCTGTTTCTCTTGTGCTGGCAAGGAGAACCTTTATGAATCATTGGTTGTTAATGGGACATTGACTATTCAAGTCACAGCAGGTGTGAGGGGAGGGGGCAGCTGGGAGTCCCAAGGGGACTCAGACCCGTGGCAGATCCATTATTCATGGTTCACCATGGGCTTGTAGCGAACACTGACACCCGACCTGCCTAAATCAAACAGGGCCAGTGAGTTTAATGCCCCTTGGGAAATGCGAGGCTCAGGTAAAGGTGGGGGTGGGAGTAGCAGGGGAGTAGTGGAGGTGGCAGTGAGGGTCAGATCAGAAAGGAAAGAAAGAGGGGTGAAGAGGAAAAAAGGGAATGGCCTCCTCTTTTTACTCCACTGGCTCTTGCTTGAAAGCTGTCAGCACTATAGCTTCTACACCAATCCCTCTCCTTTTGCTTTGGTAGCTGACTCTCTTTCTGTCTTTTGACAACACTGATGTTTTTTTATTTTTTTTATTTCATATTCTGATGCCACAATAGTCATAAAGGCTCATGCTGCAGTTCAACACTAAAATACACATTAAGTTCTCATTGGATCACCCTGTATAACAACTTTTGTCTAGTGCTTAAAAACTCAGGTTAGGACTTCTAACTTCCACTTTGTAATTCAATTGAGTAATGTAGTAGGGAAACCCTATCAACCATAAATGTTTCGATATTCTATTTGTTCTCATCTAAATTCTGAAATGTGTAATGTGCACTCTGTAGACCCAGTACATGCATTGTGTTTGCACATTTTGATGTGGTTTTAAATCAGCCCTCGGTCCTCCTGTTTGAATCCATTTTCTCATCCTCAGGTCACCTGAAAAGGAATTGGGAATAACATTAAATAATGGAAATGAGATGTGAGAAGGCTTGAATATTGTAGGTTTATGCATAAAGGTGGGGTTTTGCTCAAAGAGTTTACATTGACTACAATAAAAGATCAGTAAGCCTTAAGAGTGGATGTGAAAATTATGTTAGAGGAATCAGCGAGAATCACTGGTCTCTTTTCTGTGTCATTACTATGCATGAGAGTTAGTAGTAAGGCTCCATTCACCCCCTGAGCCAGAAGATGACACTTTTATTTGAGCCATGCTCTAAATACCCAACAAGGGACGAATTGCCTTGTACACACCAACATTAGTCTGAGTTAAAATCACCTTCAGTGCTGTCATAATGAGAACAGATCAAGTCTTGCAAAAATATTCTTTGAACCTATCTTGTTAAACATGCTTGCCCACAATGGTACAAATGTACAATAATGGTGTTGAATGGCTTCATGAAATTCCCTGCTCTTGTTGTTACAGAGCTGGGTAAAAAAATGTTTACTAGCATATGCTCTTTAGATTAATGTTCCCTTGATAACTCGTTCCCCTGTGGAACATGTCATTACCCTCTTGTTTGTGCATGTCTGGTTTTCCTGAAGTAATTGTATGAAATCAGTGGAAAGCATGGCCATAGCACAATTACATTCATATTTCTTTATTCCCTGTTTAGATATGGAATCTAATGAATGCAGAGGCTGTTTTGTACGTGACGCCCAACTCATTTCCCACAGACAAAGAGACCCTGAAGTCCCTTGTAATTACCCACAGCGATGTTGAGTTTTTGGGCTACATCTTTATCTCCTTCAACTCGACACATCCCATGGGCAGCTCTTCCTGTAGCATTTTCTTTGATCTTACAACATTGCTAATTTAAGTCAAATTTCCTGGATTTGCTCATTAGATAACCATTAGCGTGTTTCCATATTATTTACAATTAAAATCAATAGTTAAAGTGCACAGTAATGTTTCAAGAAGCAAAAAACATGCTGTTTATTATTTACTGAGCCGTGAAAGCAGTGTGAATGATCGCTACATTTCTGATATTTATAGGTACTGTATTTAGTGTAATTAATTTTAGAAAATTTGAAACAATTCTCAGTAACTTAGCACATGGTTGATCTTGTTCTTTTTTTATTTGTACAATTTGCTAAATATATAAGCTTTTTAGCATACATTTTCTGTTTAATTATTTGTGAAGAAAGCCAAGGGCAGATAATGTTTGATCAAATCTACAGTGACACTTCATGGAGCTTGTGACTGCATTAACTATGTTGCTTCTTATAAACATGCAATAATATGAATGCAACAGTTTACAGAATTTCAACAAGGCACTGCAAAAAAAAATCCTATTAATTTAAACTTTCTTTTAAGTGCTGAAGGCTCTCATACCCTATGCATACAGTATATGCAGCCACAACACAAAAGACCTAAAGTGTACCAATCAAAGTTGAAAGGATTTTGGTTCTTTCTCAAGCACATTTAGATAATCATGAGGAAGAAATTATCCTACATGGAAGCAATTTGAAGCAATGTTGTCTTTGCTGACTATAGGTCAGTGTTTAGGCAGACAGAACAAGGCATAAAGGATTGCAGTGATGTTGGCCAGGTGCTTGAATCTCCGATTTAGCCATAGATTATCAGTCATAATAACACCAAAGGATATTTACTTGCATGATCTTTTTTTTGTTTTTTATATTTCTTCTTTTCCTCTCCTCCCTTTCTTTGTTTCTACAGCTTCCCTTCACTGCCTCTTTCCATCCATTGCAGATTAATGCATTTGACAAACCACTGAGCAAGAAAGGGCATTAATAGCTACTCAAAGCAGAGAGCTATCATGGGAACCCTTGTTGTGAGAAAATTACGCATCTTCAAACCCGCAAGGCGGTATTCAGGGATAACGGAACACTGCTACACACTGTTTTCCAAACACTCTCTTGGCCAAGCCTGAAACGAAAGAGGCGGGTGAAACTTCAACTGCCAAGATAAGGCGAGGTGAGGGGTGGGGGTGGGGGGGTCTGATCCCTGGTTGCATGGGTATAGGCCAGTTAGTCCACAAAGGCCTAATCAGTAAATGACATGATGATCCAGCTTACAGTAGCAGACTGACAATGACACTGTGTTCCATTCCTTCAAATACACCATAGGTCTCAAACAATGTGCGTACACACACCGTTGTTTTTATGCATCTGTATCCGTATGCATGTTAATTTTATGGATTCAAAATATAAACACAGCTTAATTCTCATGTGGTTAATTTGCAAAACTTGAGTGTTTTTCTGTTTGATGTTATTCTCCACGATCAATCTTGACAAATGACCACAAAAAGGCTGCAGTGTTTACTCGTGTCTGAATACATAGTGTGTTTTGACAACTGTGTGACCTTCAGTACGTTGTCCTCTGATGTTTTCTAGCACGATAGACACTAAGGACTGGTGGTGAAAAAAAACACACATTTAGCTCCAGCGTTTAACAAAAATAATGATCAAAATTATTAAAAAAAATATATATTTTCAAATTCATGACACATTCTAGGGAATGGTGTGAATACATTTAGCCAATTAGCTTTCAAAATTAGAACTGTGCAAAACAAAACGCTGGTGCCTTGTCCTACCCTGTGTACATATGGAAGTGTGTCTCATTTTGAAAGAATATTGGGTTTTTACTTGAAAATAAAATACAATCTAGTGACATTTCTGAAGATGTAAGTTAAAGGTAATGCAAATAGGGAATATTGGAGGTACAGCGTTGCTTTTCTTTGAGAAAATCTAGGAAACAAACATTTACTCAAAAGTGCAATTATAGGATATTTCCTCAGTTTGTTTTCATAGGATTTAGTCCTACTCCCAAGTGATGCTATTTGTTCCTACTCATTAAATCAAATACTTCTAAAATAATAAATGCATTGTCAATACAAGGTTCTCTGTTGGTAATGCTGAAAGTATTTAAAGCAACCACCCACTAGATAAAAGAGAAAGAATAAGAAATACAAATCTACCTAATTATTATTCTTTTTTATGTGACTGCTTGGACTTTAAGTGTGAGTGTTCTGTAGATTTTGAACAAAACACAAATAGGTTTCTCATTACTAACTGAACAGGAATCAAGCTGTCTATTTAGATTACTGCGGCACACAATTTATGACCGACGCTCACGCTCCCTGCCAACACAGGAAGTAGTGTGGCCTTATTGCAGCCATTGAAAAGTCAGGGTGTAATGCTCGGTGTAGTGAATGAGCCTTTATTGGTTTTAGACTGTCATACGATCCATTGCAAAAGATCACATGCTATCCCAAAACAACAATTGATGATGGCTTTTTTCATTTTTTTTCTCCAATGGTTTTAGTTTCTTAATAATAATGTTGTCTCAAGGCACAGACAATTGTGATAATTTTATATTAATATAGAGTTACTGTGTTTTTCTGTTTCCCAAATAGAGGCCAGTTGTTTAACTGGATCTGAAAGAATGAAAATGTTATTAAGATTCTAATAATTTGTTGTGCTTGTAAAATCTATCCACATAATCTTATAGGGTTTCTCAGCAAATTACCCCAGAAATAGCTGTCCCATGATCAATTCTAAAGAAATTATAACAACACCGCAGAGCTCCATATCATCTTTGGCTGACACCTGCATGAGCAACCTACCCAAGTTTCTACTGCATCTCAGAACGTTTTTTATTCAACTTGTAATGATAACGGGTTGTGTTTTGCCAGTATGCATAACTTCCAGTTAAATCTGTATTTTGACACCCATCCATTATATCTGATAAATAATAACAAAAATGCCTGTCCTAACAACACCTCAAATTTAGAGGGCCCAGTTAAGTCTAACCACTGTAAATAATATAGCAAATTGTTGGTATTAAAACACTTATAACAGCTAAACCTGCAGAACAGAGGGGGAAAGGTAGATGAATACATGGAGGGTTAGTGGCATTTCATATAAACTGCACCTGAGCTAAGCTGTGGAGATAAAGAACATTCAATTTTCTGCCCCTGATTGAATGTTTGAGAGCTAGACTGTGTAAATAACATTGGGCTGAGGAGTATATGAACACATACAAGCACATAGCCATGCCCAAGTGAATAGATGGAGCACATTGTCACACATACGCTTTACACCTCAGTGTAGTGATTAACCCATCAGATAGGACTTGCCTTATTCATTACTGCAGTAGCTATAGTCATAATTGTGCTCTCAAACTCTCTTTAGTGGAGGATTTGTGTGTGGGTGCGTGCACATGTGTGAGTGTACTTATGTGTGTGAGACAGTGAAGCATAAGAAGATAAACATTTGAAGCTTCATTTGAATGGCTGTGGGCTGTTGACAAGGGTTGAGAAAAATGCGTTTCCTCTTATATGGAAAAAACAAAATAAATTCACACACACACACACACACACACACACACACACACACACACACACACACACACACACACACACACACACACACACACACACACACACACACACACACACACACACACACACACACACACACACACACACACTAGTACACACTTACATTTGAACTTGAGCTAACACTCGCATAAGCACGCACCCAGGCAGTGATCTGACAGGTGAAAATGGCTTGCAGCTAGGTTAAAGGGGAAGCACACTACATAAGCAGGTCACCTCTCCTGGGACACAGCAGTTTTTCAGAGTGTTGCACTGGAGAGAAAAATGAAAAATAAACAATGTGAGACACTGAATGGGTACAACCTGGTGTTCTTTGAGTCGACGCATTGCCCCTTTCTCATGTCTAGCTTTAGCGTCTTGCAATTGAATTCTTCATTAAGTCCAATTCTTCACTTTAAACATTCTGGCAGCCCTGAGAAAAATGGCAGTGAATAATTTATTGAATTGTATAACCGTAGTAAGTTGTATGACCTTTCCTTTCCAACACTTTACCCATGCAAATGGTGTATTTCTAAACACTTCTCTTGAGTTCACTGCAGTATGAGTAAGACACATCTTAACCTTGACCTTTATCTTTGCTGTGTGTGATTTTGTGTGAGAAGGAAAAACCACGAGAGAGGAAATAATTGTAGCAATGAATCACCTGCTCTAACGTTTGGAAAATTACATTTAAGCTAGTATACCTTTTGAAAGGGACAATAAACAAATATTCAAAATTATTCTGGACATAATTTGGATGCTGTAAATGAACATTAAATTGGATATCCACCAGATTGTATGTTATACAACTTTAAGGCTGTGCTTAAGGGGGAGAACCTCCTACTTTAGTTAGGTGTTAAATATTTTCTTAATGTTGCATTTACATTCATTAAGGACTGACTTTCTCCAGAATGTCAATGATGATTTCCCGAAATCTCCCACAAATATTTATATTCTGTAACTATGTGAAATGGTATTACAATTTTATAAGTCGATGTTAATCTTGCCTCAGAGAGTCCAATAGCTTGCAGTGGGTCAGCTGTATGCAAGTGCACTCTCAACATGCTGCTAATAAAGGTTTGTTTGCAGAGGCTGAATGGGCCCTGCTCATTGAACATGTTTGACTTCATTGTTTTATAGATTCTTCAGTCTAGACTGTGTGCATTAATGGCCACCACCCGGTTAGAACATGGTCGAACAGGCAGGGAAATCTGAAAGGCCTCTTACAATACATCAGTCATCTTCTTCAAAATTTGGCGGCCACAGGAGCCGCAGCCATTTGTGGACTAGGCGCACAATGGTTCCATTTGGATGGGTCGATGGATGGTAGTTCAGGCATGGTCACTCATATAACTGCTTTCTTCTTTTGAGACGATGGAGAATTTTGGGTTCATATTAAAAGAAAAGAAAAAAAAAAGAAAGTCAAGACTAAAATCCCTTGTTTTCATCACATTGTGAACATAAAAGCCGCCTGACTAAGCTGAGATCAATGTTCTTGAAGAGTCGACACTGTGACACAGAAGCAGCATCTGCATCTACTTTTTGCTGCTTTGCTTCCAGTCTGACAGCGAGACAGCCTTTAGATGTCTGCAGGCTGTGATAATTTAGGCCTTTTATTCAGTGTGCTACTAATTCTCATTTTAAGTTTTTCATGTGACAGTTCTGACAAAGGTAATTTGGTAATGGAGCGCCATAGCAACTGTAGTGAGAGGTACTTGTTGTTGGCTTCATCATTTCAAAGGGAACAATATCTTTTTAAACCAAAATTGTTTTTTCCTAATCTTAAGGCATACTGTAGGTTTTTTTTTCGTGTATTTGCTCACATTGCCATAATGCAATACAAGCAGTTGGATAACCTTTTTAAATGGTTTTCCTACTTATTTGCAGCACATATGATATCATATTGTTTGCTGTACACTTTCATAAAATGGGAGTTAGCAGTCAATAAATCTTTAAAAGTACCAATGAGGTATAATTTACATCATGAGTAATGGTGTACGATATTATTTTTAAACCTAATGCAGTAAACAAATCTGATAAAAGGAAAGAATGCAAAACTTGAGCTTTGAAATCTTCTCGATGTATAACAATGATCTTTTCGTTTTTGTTCTGTTTTTCCCATTTTGTTGACTATGATGTACTTTCACAACAATGCAAAAGCCCTTTTCACTAGGAGTTAATTTTACAAAGCCTATGTTGTCTTTATCGGATCAACAATGTCGTTTTAGTATTTTCCTTTTTATCATCGTGGCACATCACTCATCCAGTAATGCTTTTGTTTCCCTCAATCAACCGTCTTTTGTAGACGGTGACAAATATAATGTTTAGCAATTATTTGATACAATGTTAAGAATTTCTGTGAATAACTGATAGCGTGTGTTTGTTTTCTCTCAGCTGTCAGTGTAACAGTGTTTGCATTAGGGGACAATATGCTGTACATTTAGAAACAGGGGCTGGAGCTAATGGTTCTGGCTAACAAGTGACATTCTCTCATTAAGTGGGAAGATATCGCTGAGAGGGCAGTTAGTCAGAGGACATTACACAAGGTCAGAGCCTCTGGCTGCCATGGAAAAATAAGTGAAGTATAAAAGAGGCAGAGCAGACAGGCCGATACTTGCTCTGCTGCCTGAAAGCTACTCTACTGTGTGTCTGGCAAGGCTTGATGTGAGAATTTGAAGTTCCGTATTTTGGTCACTGCTGCTTTTGAATAAAAGTGTGTGTGTGTGTGTGTGTGTGTGTGTGTGTGTGTGTGTGTGTGTGTGTGTGTGTGTGTGTGTGTGTGTGTGTGTGTGTGTGTGTGTGTGTGTGTGTGTGTGTGTGTGTGTGTGTGTGTGTGTGTGTGTGTGTGTGTGTGTGTGTGTGTGTGTGTGTGTGTGTGTGTGTGTGTGTGTGTGTGTGTGTGTGTGTGTGTGTGTCTTGGCCACGTATCTATTTAAACTCCCTTTGCTGACCATCACCGCGGGTGGAGGCGGACACTCTTCCTTCTGCGGGGCTATGAGGTTTGCTAGCAGAATGTGAAATCAATAAAGTCAATAGGAAGAGCATTAGGAGGGCCAAGTGGTTGTAACAGCCCCATTGTCATTCAACCATTTTTGTAAAGTAGTTTGTGGGCTATTCTTTCTACACTTCAATTTTCAGAAGGCTGAGGAAGACAGACAGCTAGAGACAAAGACAGAAGGAAAGAGCCATAAAGAGGGAGCTTGCAGACAATCAAACTGGAAGCACATTTCTGACACACGTCTCCTGTTCTACAGCCCTTCACAGGAGCTTTCAATATGTGAGTTTTTTCCAGACCATCAGCCCTTGAATTGAACCATAGTTGTTTTCTCATCAGTTTTGAACACTGCGCTCAACTTGTCCTTCACCAAGGAGGCTGGCCTTTTTAAGCAGGTCTCCTAATAGAACATTATACAGAAAGTCAATGTTTTTTGTTAGCATCAAACGGCTGTATAACTTTTCCCATCAAATGTCACCTACAAACAAAAAAACACTTCTTCTGCAGTCCTATATAAAGTTGGTTACACATAAAAGTGGAAAAAGCAATATGAACACAATTATTTTGTATTTTTGTCTTTCATACTAAGTAAATTCAAGTGTTCTTCCTAACAGTTATATGGATTCAATAAGGTTACACTGTATATTTGCAAAGGACGGCCATGTGTGTTGTGTTAGAGTACCGATATCAGTCTTGGAGAAGCAATGTATGCCTGGATATCTAAACAATCATCAGGGTCTGTCTGGATTTAGGCTATACGATCATTTGAAATTAGCTAAACTAAATGGTTCATGTGTTGATTCTTCATAAAGTGTGATCTTATTTTGAAAGAAAGGTTACATGAATAGAGTGATTGAAAGCATTTATCAGCATTCATACTGTGTCTGGCTAAGTGGTGATTAAGATTTTTGCAGTTATACCAGGTAAATGTGGGAAACTAGTTGTTAAGAGCAAAAGTGGTTTGACCGTGAGTAGTGTTGTGTTCAAGTGATACTTGAGGTTTAAAATCAAAACTATTTCAAATAAAATACCTTTAATTATTACATGAGCTACAATTTAGCTAAAGATGCAAGTAAAAGTCATATATTTTACAGTTGAAATGACACAACCACATTCTAATATCATGTCATGCAGTCTCTTAACAGTCCTTACTGTTTCATGTCTTTGTTTTTTTTAGGATAGGATGGTTATTTTGTTACTTTACCTATTGGACTGTTTTGCATATTTCTCTTTGCATACAGTATTCCTATCACTCTCAGTGAAGGAGTAAATAAAAAAGACACAACACATGGGGATCCCCCTACAACACATTGGTCATGATCCAGCCGACTGTTAAGCCTGAATCTTTACAGGTTTGGGTTTAAGGATTGTTGCTATGACAACAGCCCATGATACATTTTAATCCAGTTGTGAAAAAGGGAAGCTAATCCAGTAATCGATGTCTAGGTCTAATGTGTAAAAAAAACACATTTAACAGCAAAGGGGAAACATCACCAAACCATGGGTGTGTTCGATAAAAGGGATGTGCCATGTTCTAGATGTTCTGCTCACAGTCAGTCTGATTATTAGCTCTATCCACTGTCAGACTGGCAGATTTACAGTTAGAATGATTCCTCTAAATGTTTACCTTCTCATGGCAACTGGATAGTTCAGTGGTTAGAGCTGGCGGCTCATGCATAAACTTATGCCTAGTAGGCCGATTCAAATCCTGAGCTGGACGAACATTCAGGCAATGTACCGCTGTCTCCCTTTCAACTCTATACATCTCTACTAAAGACCCTCTGGCTAAAAATACCTTAAAAAAAGCACCACCTTAAATGGCACTTCATATCTATCTCGTAGATCATCCTGTTTTGTAGTGACATTTTCTTCATACCAAATCCTTTTGATATAGAGGGGTTTATCTAAAAACTAACATAAATATACCCACTCATTTTCAGTCTGCAGCCGTGGTCTGTATAATGCTCTGCTTAGTATGGCTTTGCAAAATGCTTCAATGTTGAAAAATTAGCTGCAGTAATCTCTTTTCCCATCATTAAAAAAAAACAAACATGTGGATTATTAAAACAGGTGAAAGTGTGGTTAACTATTAGTCCTGTAGAACATGGGTTCTTTGTCACTCATGATTTCTCTTTTAAAAGTGTTTTAAAGGTCATCTTCACAATGATGGTGTTCAACGTGTATGTTCCTTTTGTTCTACCTATGTTGTTAATTATTCTGAGATTCTTTATGTAAGAAGTAGAAGGGCTTTTACCATCTGGCAGGGATTCAAAAGATTTTCTTTCCAGAGGTAACAAATGTAGTTGAGTTGTGTAGAAAGACTGTAGTTGTGGAGGACAAAAAATGCATGCAGACTGAGACATTCAGTTCTAATTTGTTTTCTTATTATTCCCTTGCTATGTCACATTGTACTGTATTGTACTGCCATATTGTGGAAATTGACCTTGTAGTGGCTTGCTATTCAAGCGCATCACTAGTGCCCCCCTCCCAAGAGGAGTATCAAAATAAATCTGATAATGATAAACAAACTAAGATTTGGGCCTCAATGTACAGGGAGGTTGAACGCATGAAAGGGGGACTAACAATTTTCAATATTGTCCTCTTGCAACAGGTATAGGTTACTGTACTCTCAATATGTTACAAGTCAACTAAAAGGCCAAGTGATATGGTTTGTGTCCATGCTGAGTCACATTTTTCAAAAAATGTGGCTGTTGGGAGCCATATTAATAGGATGCTTGTGATAAAAGAAAACAAAATGATATTAAAGACAGAGAGACAAAGATAGAGTCAGACAGAGAGAGGGAGAGAACAGTCAGTCAAATGGATCTCTTTTCAACTGCAAACCAGGTACAATTATGGAAAGCGACATTTAAAATCTATGTTCCTGAGCATCCAAATCAAATCAGAGCTCCGACGTTAGAAATCATATGTACATATTTGACACATACATATACCATTTATAGGTCATTCCGCATCAATGCAAGTCTTAATACATTGATGTTTCCATTTGTTAAAGGTAACTATTACATGTGGGAGACATAGGACTATCATTTGTCTGTTCTTCTCTCCGCCTGGCTGCCTTTTTCTTAGGCATCTTCTGCCTGAAATATCTTAATGAGGTCTTCTCTCGGAGCAACAGCATAATACTTGCATGTTTGCACACACAGAGACTTGTGTGTGTGCAAAGGTGTCTGCTTTTGAAAAATAAGAACAGCAAAGTTGTTTGGGAGTAGATGCCTGGTGGGGGTTAATTTAAAAGCTCCGGCAGGAAAAACAAAGACAGAAAGGCACACATACACTATAGGTAGATCGTTAGTGTGAAAGTGAATGAAATACAAACTTTATGGAACTTATAGAGCATTAAAGCATACATACTGAATTACTAAACGTGGCCCTATAGTGCTCATTTTCAGGTCTAAATTTACATTTTGTTCCTCCACTGTGACGTGTATATGCTTTAATGTTCAAAAGGTGCTTTATTTTTCTCATACTACCTGTGCTGCAGCACCTCTTTTCACCACAAAAACCTATATAACACTTAACAGGAAAGGGAAAACCTGAAAACATAAAAGGACCCCTTTAATTGAGTATGCTGTGTTTACATGAGAGGCCATTTGCACTGAAAAACTGAAACATTGACTTAAATGACATTTATTATGTCAACAGTTTTCACATAACTGGTTTAGTTGAAAGCGATTACATTACGTTTAAATAAAACATATTAGGTTCAACTTAATATTATTGCCTTCAACTAACCAAATAAGGTTATGTGAAATCTCTTCACGTAATACATTTTATTAAAGTCAATGTCAATGTTTCCGTTTCTGCAGTGTAATGGGAAAAGGCATCGAAATTTGAAAACTGTAAAAATGAGCCACTTCCTTCAACATTAAAAATAAGTTAACAGTGCTGTGCCAATACGCTGTAAGTTAGAAATTGTCAATGAAATGTTTGAAAATGAAACATAGCTTTGTAGTTGTGCTGCATTTCCCTACCTATATTGTTAATATCAACCATTAACGTGGTAAGTCTTCAGCCTCACTGTATACAATAGACCAATTTAACAGGGCTTCACTTCAGTCTGGCTCCAAACACAGATAAGAATAACCCAGAGCAGCTAAGAGAACCTTTTTTTTCCCTTGATCGTGTTATCTTAAAGGCATATTCTCTCACTTCCACCGACAACTGTGAGGTTTCTCAGCCCATGTTTTATTTCTCTGCTCAGCCTTCTGCCAAGCAAGAAAGGGAATGGAAATTGCCCTGTCTGTCTCTCCCTCTCTATCTTTTGACACACTGTAGAGCTCTCCTATTTCTCATCATCAGTAGTAAATAATGCTTTTTCATTGCGTGCATAGTTTAGCTTTACAGTGGGTTGAAAGTATTTAATAAAAATCATGAGTTGTTTGAAGTGGGAGCTTATTTCAAACTTTAATCTCTTCTACTTCAGCCCCTCCCCTTTTTCTTTTTCTCTTTGATATTCAGGCAGAGTACACATAGCTGATTGAATTTGTATTAATTTTTCTTAGTCTTCTTCTTCTTTGAGACCTAATTTCATCAAAAGCATTAGAATTACTGAATTTCTTGTGGTTGATACCCATCCCAGTAATCATTTACCCTTGATGTCTTTCGGCAGAGACTACTTGATGAGAGAGATGAAGAAAAGGTGGCTGATTGACTTAGATATTTGTTTTGCTTTCTAACCGCAGTATGTGATATACACATGAGAGGGAGATGCCTACGAACCCTTATGAGTCTGTAAAGCTTGCAGTGTTGATTAATTTTGTATGATGTGCTCCTCATAATACAACTTGCCCTACCACACTCATTTTCACAGCCCCCCTTCCCCTACACATAGCGGTTACTTGTTGCAGACAGAAAGTCACCCAATGCTCCCACTTAAACCTGAAAAACACATCATTGGAGGCTTTGTCAGGCTTGTCAGAATTGACAGCCTGTCTGTCATTACTGTTTAGTTTCATCAAATAAATCCATGACCCTCTAGCCTTTAAAGCACTTGTTGAAGTTGGCTTGTGTTTCAGAGTGTGAGTAAGTAGAGTACAAAACGCAGACTGTTAGTTGTAAAGAAAGCTTTCAAGGCTCATGAGTCTATTTAAATATGGATAAACGATACTAACGGGGAAGCAGACTGTTGAACATGCCTTCTTTCTTCTAGATTCAGAAACACAAACACACATGCATACACACACGCTGACTTACTGAGTCATAACTCGCTGTGTTTTTAGCCATAGGGAAGTCCTTTATCCACATAACTAGATTAATTCAGAGTGAGCTATGATCAGCTTAATTTGGATTCAGCCTACTTACCCCTCCCTGGCCTGCCTGTCAGACTGTCTGTATGCTCATCTGTCATTCTGTCTACTTGAATGGCAAGATGTTTGCCTCTGTGTGTTTGTCATTTCATTTAAACAGCTCTCTCTTTAACAATAATTACCACAAACTATTATGACCTGTGTTTACCATTGTCAGCTTTACCCCACTCTCTCACTTTTACAGAGATGAGTGTTTGTTTTATGAATAATATTTCCACCCTTACTGAACAGATAAATATATAAAAGCTTGTGTCTACTTCAAAAGGAAGAACACTTGCTTCAGGTAGAGTTTTTGAAATTACTTGTAATGAACTCATTTTGTCTGCATAGCATATCAGGGTGTCTATGCAATACATTGACTACGGTAGTGTCTCTGTTTTTGGATTGCACAATCTCTAAGAAGTGCCAACAGATTGACTGACAATAAAATAACAGAGCAAAGTGAAAACTGTCAATTTCCTGAAACCACAAAATCAACATTTCTACCAACAGAACATCTGATGAATTTTTCAAGTAACAGTCTCCGATTTACAATACACAAAGCCAGCTTGGTATTGTTTTCATATACAAATAATTTACTTTGGTCAGAAGCATTCTTCTTATGGTGTACAATTTCATATCAATTCACTCATCTTTGACGACGAGTAATGGCTCAATTGAAAACAGGTTTAAAGGTTCCTCAGAAGCAAAACACCCTCTCTGGAAATCACCTTACAGGAACTTTGTGGAATCAAATCATATTTTTTTCGTATTAGTTGTTATATTTTAAATTTACCTTGACATTTTGTAGTTTTATCTTCAGACCATATTTATTAACAAGAGCTGTTATAATGAGTTATTTGTAATGATAAGTTAAATGAATGTACTTCTGTGATTTCATTCAACTCATTAAACTAAGCTACCAAATAACATGATGAGCATATGAGTAGACTTCCAGTGGCACCGTTTGATTGTCCAAACTCTCCAGAGAATACATACATCATGAATCTTCAGCAAGATCATATGGAGCAGCCTTGCATGTTGTATTTATACTTACTCTAGTATGAAACGTCAGACAAAAAAGGCTGCACTTCCCTCGTTCCTCATGTCAAATGGAGACCTGCTTCTTCAAACTCAAAAAACGGTAAATGAAACTCTAAACTGTCAGTAATGTGTGTCAGTGTGAGCATGGCTCTTCAAACATAAAGACACTTAAACGAGCGGCCAAGCCTTAAGAGTCCCATTACGGACCTTAGCCTGTGTTCATAGAACTAACGTTTTCGAAGGGTTACCATCAGCTCCTTACTCTCGAACTGGCAAAGAGGGGCCGCAGCCGGGCTTGTTCATTACTTAAATCTGGAGGAAAGCGGCAAGATGAGGGTACAGATGGAGAAAAGGATGGACACAAAATGGGTGGGGAGTGGGCAAAGAGGCAAAGAAAGGAGATTTATACGAAGGGCCGGAGGGAAGGAGGGGAAAGATAGTAGGACAGAAAGCATGAGATGCTGAGGAATAGAAGAGGGATAGAAATAATGAGGGATGGAAGGAAAGTGGGGATAAGCGAGGAACGGAGGATAAGGAGGGGGCAGCGAAGAGAGAGCTGAGTGGAGCTGAGGAGGCGCTGGGCCTGGGGGATTGCTGCGCGTTTATCCTCCTCTGCAGCAGGCTTCTGAAGCACTACCTCAGGAAAAAAGACTTTAAAGCAGGGTGGCTGCTACTCTGTGCTGATCTGTTAATACCCACAGATACATGAGGCTTCACCATAGTACTCTGGGGGGGGGAGTGGGACAGTGTGTGCACGTCTGCATGTGAGTTTGTGTGCGTGTGTGCTTTTTGTTATGTTCAAGGATTATATCGTATCTCTGCAGACGTTATCCCATCCCCACTGCTAGCCTGCCCCAAGTCACCTGGAGACATGAAGTTACCGGAGCGATTAAAAGATTAGATTGGACAATCACGTGGCGGTGTGTCAGCATTGTCACCTAAAGCTGCTGCCGCGAGTAGGTGTGGGTGCCTGTGTGGGTGTCGGGTTATGACTACCCTGTTTTAGGATCCTGTATAAATAGACTCCTTCCTCCTGGGAATTGGTGTAAAACTCCCTCAGAGCCACAGTGTGCAGCAGGAGGTGGGGAAGTTGTACAGGATTTGTACTGGCTGCCTTATAGATGTCCCATGCTCTCAGGGGGGCTGTATGATTAATTCAACGAATGTAAAATATCTAAGGGGAGATAAAGATGTATCATGTGAAAGATCAGTTTCTTTATGTCTTGCCCTTGCAAGTTTTAACTGATAATAAGGAATCACAATCTGAATAACGCTGCTTTATTTCGTTTTGTATATTTGTAATGATGTGGAGTTATGTCAAAATGCTGATAAAATGCTATGATGTCCTTTTAAAAATAAGTGCAGTTTCTTTAAGGATGTGTAAAACCTTCAATACCAATTCATTAAAATGAATTTGCGCTGGCTGGCCAATGCGTTTTTCTCTGCTGCTTCAACTTTTTTTTTTTATTGCACAATTCCCTGGGAATACACAGTAGAGTTATTTATTTTAGACAAGACTTTGATGAAAACTGTCTCAAACTAGACAGATATCCATAGCTTACTTTTTATAACCCTGCATATTACTTTCACGAGTCGTCCCTCTTTACTCCTTGGTAAATGTATTTTTAGATTTGATCTTACTGACAATGATTTGTTATAGTTGAGATGCTGACTAATCCCCAAGGGGGAATTTGAATGTGGGTTTTTGTAAGTGTAATTCCATGCACATTGTGTTGACTCACTTCTGATCAGGGAAAAACATGCTTGTTGATTTGATTCAGTATGCTTTAATTGCGTAATAGCAACAATTACATTATTGCCAATTTAGTGTCAATTGATAATGATATTTTACGGATAAAGAAAAAGGTATGACTACTACAATCAAGAACATAGCATAAAAACAATGAACCCTTGCTCTGCGTGTCTGCATGTGCATGTGTCTCTGTACCTGGATGATTGAAGGTGTGGCTGGTTGTTATTCTACATGAGACCCTCCATCCCACAGTGAGTATCAGTATTAGTTATTTTAGGAGCAATGAAAAAAAAAACTGAATAAAAACTTTAGAGAGTTATTATAACAACATTTTATTATTATTATTATTATTATTATTATTATTATTATTATTATTATTATTTTTTACAAAACAGATAGTAATCAGAATTAATAAACCATGTGAATTATTGGCCTGCTAACCAGCTTGACTATAAGGATGCTTCCAAACAGAACTCTATATCAACTCTTTCTTAAATATGTAAACCTACAGTATGAGTAAAGATAATTGTTGTCAATAAGTCACATTTTATTACTCTCATAATGATTTCCCGAGTCATCCTTAAAGAAAACAGACAACTTTCACCCCTAGTTTGAAAGACTATTGAAAATATCTCATTCAGGTAGTGACTGCTTTGTTATTTGTTTGACGTCAGGAACAATAAACAACGCATCACAAATTGCCACTGTGGAGACAGGTAAATGATACCTTAAAATGCTTTGAATTAATTGATGATGAAAGGCACCTCAGCATCACACCAACAAGTAAAAGCAATGAGAGAATAAAAAGATTAAGAAAAATGAAAGATAAAACTGAGACTACATTGCAAGCCCGGGGGGGAATCTGAACCATGTTGGCGTTTGATCAAGATAAGCTCAGAGCTTCGACACCTCCACAAGACCCTGCATGTTCAACCATTAAAAACACATCTCCCAAAGCTTCCTTGTGTTTCCCTTACAAACAGTTTGACTTTTCATAATGAGTAAATGTAAGAAAATCATGTCCTACACAAGCCCCTCTTACAAGTTCAAACATTGAGTGCATCAGACAGTTTTTTAGGTCACACAATTGTGTTCATCATCATTACTGAGCAAATAAGGGTAAGGGAATAGAAAATATATAATGTTTAGAGATAATTACGACAAAGGTTTATCTTATTGAATTTGATGTTATCTTAATTAGTATATTGACCTCCCAACACATGTAAAACGTGCCAGGATCTTAGCAGTTTGTTCTTATTTAAAGATGTTTTTAAACAGTGTTGTCTTGAACAGAACGAACATGCTTTGTCCTGTACTTGGGATATTACGAATGGGTCCCCTCACCCTCACTTGATGATGTCATGATGCATTGAATTCGGTCTGTTATTGCCTGCTAGACTGCAAGTTTGTCTTTATCGACCACGGCCACTTATCCATTTGATCAAAATCACCTGTATTCTCAGATAACATGATAGGCTATTAGAAAGACACGGTTAACCAGGCGTGTGATATTACTGACAGTACATTTTAATGATTGTGTAAACAGCTGTGGTCCTGGGTCATTGCTGTGTCTTATGTGCACTGAGTTTCTGCAGCCTGTGTATGTCCTTATAAATAATTTAAGGTACTTCTTACAACATGATATAATCTAACCAAACAATCAAGAAGTTAAAACAATTTCTGTAGAATCAGTATAACCCTGATACAGCCTCAATCAAAAAGGAATATAATTCACAAAGTTGGCATTTCTTGCTATTTTTGGCTTCAGTAAATTCCTCATGGTGCACATAAATTATGTCAGCCTTTTGCAATTAGATTGCTATTTAAATGTCACATCTGTAACATATAGCAACACATTGTAGTTTGAATTGTTCATCAAATGAAATAACAGTAATAACGGAATTTAATAAATTTAGGGTCTTGAAGTCGTGTCAAAATATCTGTATTGTGTTGCAGAGCTATTTACTGAAGCAGCTAGTAAAGGTGTTTTATTGCAAGACAAAACTAAATGGGAATAACCTATGTGTAATATCTGAAAAATATCCAGTTAACATATCATTTGCACTCTCATTGGCACAAGTCCCAATAAGTTTGACATCTGCAACATAAACTGTGAATGTGCATGCCTTAAAAGGTCTTGGCCAAATATCATACCAGTTGAAATCAACTCTGTTGTAGCCAATCAAATGAAATTGTACATTGTGTTACCCTGAATAAAGAGGCCTTCCTGGAGCTTCATCTTGGGGACATGGGAATGTGTGACTTGTAATCTGGATGCACAGTTACAGGGTAGCTGGGTTTCAGGAGATAGCTTTTTTGTTAAGCCATCACTAGACAAAGTTTGTGTGATTGGTCTCAAGTTAGACTTTAATTAACATAGTTAAATAGCTCCAGTGCGGTCTCCATGGACTCTAGTGGGGGAGGAGGGAGATTGGAGATGTAAAGCAGGTAATTAAATGAAGATTGTAAGCTATTGAATGATCTCCTGGGCAAAGGCTGTACCTCCTCTCCTCCCTCCCTCTATCTTTCCCTCTCCTAACCCTCTCGCTCTCTAGCCTTGCACCTGAGATGAAGATGACAGTTAATGATGAGGTTTTTCAAACCACTTTACCTCCTGCCCCATAGCTCACTCTCGCTTTCTGACAGACTGAGGTAATTTCCTTTGCCTCTTCTTACCTCCTTTACTGATATACGTAGGTCCACAACATTTTTCAATATGACCCATGAGCAAATTGCAATCCCCTCTCTGTGTCCCTCCTTGTTACAAACTCTCAACCCTCCTCATAGAAGTCTAACTGGGAAAATATTGATTTAAACTGGGAAAAACAGAGAAGTTCAATCCAGGGTCTGTTTTATTTTTCAGAAGTCGGAGTGAGGCCATGACGATGGAAAGAGACTTATGTTGAATGGCATGGCAAAGAAAACCTGAAGGACCTGAAAGCCATCATTTGCACAGAGTGGATGCAATAACACCTAAGGAAGGGTGAGTCACATATGCTTTGAGCTACAGGATTATAAGATCTGCTTTGCTTTTTCTATATTAATCATGAAAAGGTTATGAGGCAGCCATTAGTAAAGTTACCATTAGACTGATTAACCTGCATTGTATTACCTACTTTCATACATGTGTGTGCCTAGATAACATGAATCTACTCTTAAATGTAGAAAAAAAACAAAGAAAGACAAACTGTATAATTTTAATCTGTTCAAGTCATGTTTAAAACAGAAATGTATAACTTATAACATAAACCAAAAACTTTTATTTTAGAATTACATAAAGTTATTACAATTACAGATCTGATTTAGGTTAAGAAAAAATACTCTGTGTAAAACAGAGAAGAGGTAGAAGCACATAATCATGACAGAATAGATTGCAGAATAAATACATTAATGTGATCCATTATTGAGAATGAATTCCCGACGTATTTGTATGCACAACACCACAGCTGCATTAATTACACTTGCTTAACATAATGAATAAGTCAGTTAGTTAAAGCGGAGTTGAAAAATGCTACTGTAGCAGGAGTGGATATCAGAATCTATTCAACTGGGTTAGTGTACGCTACACTGAGAATATGGGGATCATGAAAATCGTTATTTAAGATTTTGGGAGAAGCATGTAGCAATATCCGTTATCAACCGCAGTGACAACAAGGTCATTCCCCACAAACACCGTGATGGTGATCTGAATAGCATCTTGGTTAACTCAGTGTTGTACAATATCCTTGCAGCACCAAAATACATTTATTTTTAAGTAATTATTTTGAAAATGAACTTTGGAGTTGCTATAATGTTTGGTACAGCTATGGTTTCACCCACACTGTACCAATTTCCCCATAACAATCAAAGTGTGCCTCATATAAATATTTCTCATGTTAGAGGGTGAGAGACTGTGTTTTCAATCCATGGGCCATTCACTCAATATTCTATCCTCATTTGCTTTTCACTACATACATTATGTGTATTCCCAATATGCTGGATTACCCCACATCCCAAAACTGCTGAGTCAGCCGTCTTAGAGCCCACACAGGCTGCTCCTTGTCTTAATATCTCTAGTCCTGTGTCAGGCCTTTGGATATCAGGGTTAATATCTAACTGAAGGATTCAGTCTTCGAGATTATGTGTGTTTGATTTTGTTTGCACCATCTGCCATCAGATGTAATTGAATGTACTGCATGCTATAATCTGATACGGGTGATGTCTTGCTACTGCTGTCGTTGCATGTTTTTGTGTGAGTTTGTGTGTGTATGCAGTGTGTATGCAGTGTTCCAGAGCCCATAGATGACCTGTAGGTAAATTGCTTGTTGATGTCCTAAGGGGGTTAGTCCCAGCCTTATGGCCAATCATAACTGTTCTCTGCATTTAATTGAGATTATGAAAGATGTTACACTTCCATATGGAAATACTTTCCCATTTATTCATTGGTGTACCAATAATTGGTGATTACATTGCATTGTACACACATTGTGTGTGTACTTCCTAATGAGTATATTGTTTGTATTTAACTTTAGATGTAGACGTTTTAAATTCAATTCAGGCCTCTTTATGTAGAAATAGGTTTTTGCTGGGAATATTTAACACCACAGTCTTCATTTACCATAACCTGAAGCATTTGATACTTACACTTGACATGCACATTAACATTTTTCCCTGATGCTGCCATGTAGAGTGATGAGCACACAGGTGAAGTAGGGGTTCAGTGTCAGGCACAAGGACAGCTCGACAGGGCTCAAGGCTGCTGGGATAAGCACTTGAGGTGATAAAATCGTCCCTATTACAAGTAGGTGTCACTAAATTTCCTATATATTGAGAAAGAGGTACCATACTCTTTGAGTATATTAAGTATACAAACAAAGTCAAAACAGTATAGTAGGGAGTTTTATGTTTTTATGAACTACATTTTGGCAGATTTATTCCATTTGCTGTTGACGATAGATTACTGTTTGTAACGATTACACAAATCAGTTAAAGTTAAATAGTGAGCTTTAGATGGATTTTTTTATTTTATTGCTTTCATTATGCTAAACTATGCTCAAAAAGCATAGTTTCTTAAATATCAAACTATTTAATTAAAATATATACAATGTTATAATTAACCATGCTATTATGCGTGCAAATTCTTCCAACAATCTCTAAACATAATGTTAATGTCTACCAGTGATGTGATATTTAACGTTTGGAAAATATATAAGCATATATTTGTTTATACAAGGTTCAGCAACAGCATTTGTCATCATAAGAACAACTGATACAGTAGGCTTCAAAGCTGTATCGCGGGAAATCCAAACAGAGGATGTTGGATGTTCACCCCACTGAGGATGTTCAGTTCAAGGAGGTAGACTAGTGAAAAGTATGTCACTGGTACCACGCCAGGATATGGTATTACAAGCTCTAAATCCTTCAGCAGTGATAAAAAACAGACTGACTGCACACACACACAGAAATTGGTACATTGCACAACACACAGCCCTTCATACACAAACGCACACAGAGACACACACAAGTATCAAGTTTTGAAAATAACTTCAGCAACAACAACACCAACATTAGTGACTTTTGAGATTTGGTTACAGGACAGATGACAGGCAGCAGTAGATCACACCATGTGGCTAGGGATGCTTTTGTACTTCAGGCCATCTTGGTTATCATACAGTGTTTTCATTTTATTTTTAATTATAGACAACTGCAAAATGATCAATAATTCATCAACAAACAAGACCGAAACTTTGTTCTTACTTGCCCTGACTTAACAAGACCAGCAATTGATGTTACACTGTAGTTGCAGGGTTCTGTTCTCACAGTAACTAAGCCTTTGGAAAAACTGAGTGTGTTGTTTTCATTCAACATTTCTTTTTTAATTAATCCAACTGATACCATTGAGCAAAAAGTTGTATTCAAATTTTGCCCTTAGGAACAGTTTGATGGGAGATGGAAATGCTCTTTAAATGTATGTTTCCAGCCCCAGAGGTTTAACAAGCAAAGATTTGGATTAACTTCTTCAAATCAAAATATGACTGTTAAGTCTGCATGTCTGAGTCGGAGGGTTTTTAGAGGCTTTTCCAAATCTCAAATTCCCACAGTTTAGTGTAGTAACATTTGTAATGTGCAAGCTTTAAAAACCTCTGTGAATATTTACACTACGTCTGCGTGTGAGCTTGTCCATCTATATTGGTTTTTTGCCATCACTGTGTTAATTCATATACACAGGGTATGTGCTGTGTCTGTAACTGTGTGTACAAGAGTGTGTTAGACTTTCTGAGTTCATTTGCTCATGCTTGTGTACTCACATGCCTCCATATGTCTCATAATCCCAGAGACTGGCACACATCATACCGTTGGGAGCTGGGGGATTTCAGAGCCGTTCTGCCACATTCATCAGTCAAAAGAAACAGACAGAGGGAACTTATGTGGCTGTGTTTAGCATATTACACAAAATAAAGAAAAATTCTGACTGTGTGCAAGGAACAGCTGCCTCACTAAATGAGGAATCCGCTGTGGAGAAGATTCAAAGGGGCAATTTTACACCAGCTTATGAGCAAGGGAGTGAATAGAGGGATGCACACTGCCTAGAGACCGCCAGATGTTACACAAGGGAATCCATCTACAGCAAGACTGACCAAGGGTGGAACGACTCTAAATTGGCTCTGAAAAATTGGGTCCTCACGTACAAACAGATGAAGGAAAAATTGAGAGAACAGAGTGTCTTATAAAAAATTGTTTCCAGTTTAATTCAACGGTTTTTTCATTACATCTGCCAAGAAGGGAGGTTAAGTTCCCCACTCTGTGTGTTAGTCTGTATAAAATCTCAAAGACTAAGCAACAGATTTGATTCACATTTGGTGTGAAGTCGGGCCATTGGCCAAAAAACAAGTATTTTTTTGGTTTGGATACCAATTCAGATTTTCAAAGGATTTTATATTACAACATACTGTATTTGTACATTTTTGCTTTTCAACCATCAATCATTGCACTTAGTTTGACTAAACATAAACTAATGAATGCATCTAGTTCACATCAAGACAACAAATCCTTTAAATATAATAAAAATAATAACACAGACAATTGTGGGAACAGAAATGTATTGTCTATGAGTGTTTTCTAGTTTTGCAAAATGGCACTGTTACATTAGAGGAGAAATTCTACAATGCTTTGCACAATGTAATGTGAAGTCTGCTAAAAGCAGTGAGCAAAACTATTCAGTCTCATTTAGTACACTTACAATAAGCAGCTCCCCATGTTGCTTGAAAGCCCTCTCTATTTGTTCAGGCACTAAAAGCATATAGCTCGCGGCATATGTCTTTTATGAAGGCTAGCCAGCCATCCCAATTGCTGTCAATATATAGAAAAAAACCCTGGGAACAATGTCATAGTGAAGATGAAATCAGACATAAATGAGGTTACAAAGAAATAGCCATAAAGCCAAACTGTAGTACTAACACGGTTACCACTGTTAAATGTAATGGTGAAACCCTTTTTTAGCTACGATGGTGCCAAAGAACTTGATGAATTTATACTGTGATACAAAGATACTGCTTCACATGGCTAACCCTATAAACACAATAAAAACACAACCCAGTATGAGACTGCTGTTTGTTCAAAACCCTGTTATACATCTCCAGAGATGCTTTGATTCCATGGCAGATGGGAGAGGTGAACGGCAGCATCACAGTGCAGACTTCTTTGAGCAAACTGTGTGTATTTGTGTTTGTGGTTGAAATTAAAGCGACCGCGGGTCTAATCATTCAATGTGTTAGCTATGGCAGGTGGCTGGCAGTCAGGGCATGCTCCATGTTCCATCCAACTCCTGTTGTGTTTTATTGATCTGTTATCTCTTAAGAAATAACACAGGGCTTTTGTTTTTGAATCTAAACACACTGATGGTGGTTGTAGGCTGTGTAGTTGATATAGACGTTGATTGAAAATTATCACTCTGCTGTCTATGTATGCTTAATGTATAGATATATGAAGAAGTTGCCTTTCAAATCGGTGCTATATTTGTCTTCAATCATAAACAGACAAAAAAAGGAAAGGGATAGTTTCAGAATGTTGATCTTGAGCTTATAACAACAGCTAACATAATACATCCAAGCTGCCATTATTCTTAGCGTGTTACACTTTTTGGGGTTCCCTCTCTATCACTGTATAGTAGTGATAGAGAGTAGTGCCCAGCTTCTGTGATACTTTAAAACTAATAAGTTGCCATACGGCTTTTTTCTCATTTCAAAAGGTTTCCTCACACTCTGCACACTTTTAGCCCCTCTTTGACTTTCTTCTTGCACTAGCTGAAACATAAAAAAGCAAACCCACAGGCATGAAACCGGCATGGAAATTCTGCCAGGCACTGCCACCTACTCAGATGCAACAGTGAACTAAGCAAGAGGATCTTTGAGAGCAAAGGGACTTTTAATGAACAGGCCCTTTATTGATCTGTGGACAGAACAGTCGTTAATTATGTGCGGGTGGGCATTTAATTGAGGGAGTGAAACAAGGTCCCTGCTTGCTAAGCTAATGCATGGTCAAGAATGAGGAGAATTTGATTGAGTTCTGTGCCATTGGGGTAAAGGATGAAACACAAACGATCACTCAACCACTGCCTCTGGATCTTCCTTCCCCTCCTTTTTCTGTTTGGTCTCTGTCTGCTCTCCCTTTCTTTATCTTTCAGTAAGTGAGGCTTACTGTGTTGTTCCACTCCCCTTTGTTTTCAAATTGGAAAAAAAAGTCCTCAATCTCTTAATATTCCCCAACTCTGTATGATCTTTTGTCATCTCTTCAGCCAAGTCTGTCACGACATTTAGATTTTCTAACCGTTGGAAATTGCAGCACTGAGGAAGGGTCTAAAAGGCAAAAGAGAATCTGTAAGCATATTGACTCACTATGCTGTGTGTGTGTGTGTGTGTGTGTGTGTGTGTGTGTGTGTGTGTGTGTGTGTGTGTGTGTGTGTGTGTGTGTGTGTGTGTGTGTGTGTGTGTGTGTGTGTGTGTGTGTGTGTGTGTGTGTGTGTGTGTGTGTGTGAATACACAACTCTCCATCTCTGCTGTCTTTTAAATTGTCTCTGTGAAGCCCCTGCAACTGATGGTCAGGTTCTCTGCAGTAGTTTTATTCAATTATTCTAACTGTTGAATCAAATTGTAATGGTTATTATGTGCACTTCCCATTGTAGAGAAATACAGCCAAGGAGATGGATGAAATGAAGACAAAACAATAGCTTATGAAAATAAATGAAAGTAAAATGAAGATATGACTTGAAGTTCGCTTGAATTTAAGATGACTTCAACCGATTTACAAGATACATTATCAAAACATGATTCATTACACTCATCGAGAGGTCACTTGGGTCGTCTGTGTAGGGCTTTTAGTTAAGGCTTAAGTCATAATTTCTCGTGTTGTTCAACACAAGCAACAATGTAAGCTCCCCCACTCACATCACAGACACCTCTAGAGATGAATGGCAGTGTTTAACCGAAGAACTATACAAGGTTTAATCCTTACAGGGGATGAGTTGTGTTGCATGAGCAGGAGTGTATGCGCTCAGCATGAGTTAGATTCTCATTAAAAGCGGCTTATTTATCTCAACTCTTGCTAAAGAATCAAGGCTTGCCTCTTCAAGTCTTTGGGCTGGCAGCAATTACCATACCTATCAAGTAGCTTTTATAACGCCTGTTCTGTGTCATAAGGAAGATGTGCCAAGCTATTACTCAAGCTGCCGGCATTTTTCACAAGGTGTAAGTGCTGAGTGCGCTCTCAAAATGGATTTATGTAAAGGGATCAACTTCTGTGCATGCAGAAAGAAAAAAACACATCCCTTTTTAGAATTCAAAAACATAGCTTTGCTATCTTTGCCTGTCTAGAGAAAAGGGAATAGTAGCTTGTAGTTGTAAGCTGTTGAACCCTCTTGTGCTGGGGATTTAGACTGCAGTGATGCTTTGCTTTTGTCTACACTAAGTTTAGAAAATGTTGAACTAAACATCAAGCATTTGCTTTGAATGATACCGACAATGTTGTTACTCATTAAAAAATATTGTATTCAACTTTGTTTTATCCATTAATTAATCTGTTTTTAAGGCCCATGTGAAAGTGAACCATTATATTTGCGTTACATCTCTTTCATCTCATTTGACAACAAAGTGCGATACATTTCAATAATAGTGATATTGTGCATTCTTCATTAAATTGCTTTTGCTCCATGTTTTTAGTGATTTTAAGAGGTGCTAAATAGCTGAAGCTTGTTTAAATTTCATGGTAATTCCTAGGAGTGAGTGTGCACTGCTTGATAAAGAGGCTTATGAGAACTGATCAAATGATGAACCGCAAAGCAACTGGACTCTGCCTATCAAATGTATGTTTACCATCATGAAAAACCAAAATCTTTTATTAGCCCTAGTTTAGACATACCTCTTTAAAAATGCAAACAGTCCTCAAAATGTTCACCCAGAGTCATGCCAGGGTTGTAAAAAATTCCTCTGCCGATGGTGTTATGTGACTAGCCATAATATCCGACTGCTGCATGGTGGGCCATTACTGTCAAAGTAACACAACAGGGTGTCATTATATGGCCAGCAGCTGCATTCATTTTTTTTCCTGTGTTTGGAACAAACCTTACAACTGTTTCTATGCATGGGCACGAAGAGGAACATACACATGCTTGTGTGTATGTTCAGGGTAGCGTATGTGTGTTTCTGTGTGAGTTAAATGCAATCTGCTTGTGTAGAATGTAATAAGTGCGCCTGTGCGTGTGTGTAATGTGCTCTTTTCTCTCAGGGACCATAACCTCCCAATGCTATGATGAATGTGTGGTACTGTGGTGCATGTGTGGCTTTACAATGAAACGGTCTGCTGGCTACTGTGTTCAGACACATTATTACCCCTATGGATCTATTGATTGTTTGTCCGTGTGTTATTTTTTTGTCTTTGCTTTGTTTTTGTTCTTTTTAATTAGCTGAAATGTAACACACATTGAACACATGTGCTTATTTGTTTGCCTGATGGAGGCAGGCATGGTCCGTAGAGACTATCCACACTGGAAAAACAAGACCACTGATTATTAGACTGCTTTTAGGTGACCTGATTTAAGTTTTTCTAATGGACTGTCAAGTTTGGAAAAAAATATTGTTTTCATCACAAAATAATGGATGCAATCCTTTTTGATCAAGTAAAATACATTTAGTAGCAATGGGGGCGTTAGCAAGAATGACACGGTTATCCTGCTCGAAGAGTTTTGGGAATGACTTCAATAACAGAGACTGGAGTTTGCTGCCTGTCTCCGAAAAAGAAAAAAACAGATATATGTTAGCGAGTTCTATTTTCCTAAACATTATATAACCACTAATAAACATAGGAAAAGCAGACCAGAAAATGTAATACAATTCAGTTTGGCATAGATTGACAACGTTGTCCTTTACATATTATGACCTTTTGAGGTAAATTACATAAGAGTGGCTTCAGACTACACTTGTGTGTCTATATTACTTTTATTGTTAAATGTCTGCCACATTTTAAGTTGTACTGATGTTTTGTTCCTTTAAATAAAACATTGTTGATTTCTAAATAAAAAGCACGATATATTAAGCAAAACTATCGCTTAATCTCATATAATAAGAAGTAACTAGGCTATGTGGAATATTCCCTTTGAAGCATGACGTGAACACACATATTAGTCACACTAATTGTGTGTAATGGATTTTACCTAACCACTCATCAATTACTTTTTTTGTAATAATCATCATTAAATGATTCTAGGAATTATGTATGCTTTGCACCATTAGTGTGAAATGAATGTATGTGTACTAGAAGTGTGTGAGTGATTTAGCTACATTTATGCACTTCCTTTACTCTCGCCTTTGTCTCTCATTACAGATAATGTGCTTTATGCTAGGTCAGATGCAGCAAATATTTACAAACGTTGGTACAAGGAAGTCAACCCACACACTAGACTAACATTTCAACTGAACACCATTGGGGACAGTTTACAGCTCAACAGTGTTTGGAACCAGCCCTTAATTTTATTTTTGACTGCAATTGTCTCCATCAATTCTTTAGCAATTTGTTTGGATTATAGTCTTTTTTTCCTTTTTATGGAATGATAGCTTAGATATTAATTTTTATTCTAATTAATTAGGAGGATATGGGTTATACAATTGTGGGTGAAGGCTCGATGTGTTTCTTATCCTTAAATAGATCATTTCACATTTGAGTGAGAATACAGGACTAATATCTCTTTAATGCAAAACCAATCTGCCTTCACTTATCAATGCAGCTAGATCCCCTGCCTCTTGCCTTCCCATTAAAGCTCCTAAAACCTGACAAGAGATTTTCAATTTCCAGCCGCAATCTCTGCTAACAACCCTGGCCCACCAGGATCTATAAGGCCATTACCATTCATAGGAACAACAAGAAACAAGGCAGAGCAGATGTCCCATAAGACTTACTACAAATGCATGGTCTTGTCTCCTTGTGTTAAATCAACATCATGCTCTGTTTAAAAATATGTTTTCTTGAAGCTTCGCTCCCACTGTTTGTATCTTTGCCGCGTGTAAAATGTGTTTCCTCTGAAGTAGGATCAGACGAGCCCTAATGCGTTATTTTGGCATGGCGGCACGGCAAACTTAGAGGACACTGATTGCTTGTGTCCTCCACTCTAATGCTCTTGTTAATTCTCCAATGAAGCTGATTGCCACATTCAGATGTGTGGAGGGGGTTAGAGAGGTAAACTGTTAGCGGCGCAGTGACGAGGTCCTGCGGCAGCCTGCCGTTAATTCAGCTACTGAGTTGTTTCACCTCTTGTCTTTCCCTATTGCTCTCCTCCTTTCACCCTCTCCCTCTTCCTTTTTTTGTCCCTCAACCGATTCACATCACTCTCTAGGAATTAAATTAGAGCTTGCGAAATCTTCAGACATGCTTATTACCGGGCTGGCATTGTTGTAATGTGTCTGACCTTGACCTGTTAAGGATTAATTCAAGCAGACAGGGCCGAGCAGGCACCCCGGCTGATTCCCATGCAGAGCACAGACACGAGTTGTGTTTACCAATCTGAGATAGAAGAGGAGAACAAACAACAAAGTACCACCTCCTTACTCAGGGAGAGCAGTGCGGACTACACTCACAGTGTCACATCAGACCACAGGAAGAGAGAGATGTGATAAACAAGGAATTTGTGTGTGTTTGTCGTCAAAATGCACAAACCCATTTTCTGAACGTTTCTATTATACCAAAATCAGGTTGTATTTGAATAATCAGTGTTTTTGTTTTTTTTCCAAAGCTGAAAGAACACTTAAACTTCAGTCAAAATGTCCATGTCGGCCACAGTGTCTTGAGTTACTGGGGCCAAAGTGGGTCTAAAGTAGGGGCCGTGTATGCATCACACCTTAAGGCTTACATACAGTAGGTTAGCTTGTCCCAACTTTCTGGGCCAAAAAAAGGCTACCAAAAGCTAGTGTGTAAATGAAATGAATGTATTATTCTTGCATTCTTCTCTTTTTCATCCAATGCCTCTGATAATTAAACAGAGAAAGCAAACCTTGACTGCATTTACCCATGGAATTATTCGTTTTTTTCTTCAGTAAAAACAATCATGTATCCAAAAAGGCGTATAATTTGAAAGCAATACTGGTGTAATGTACTTGTTCATATTGAGCAGAAGAGTGGGCAATAAAACAAACCTCAAACATTGCATGCAGCCAAACTTCATCTTTAGCAAAAAGCAATATCTTTAATTGCAAATTCAGTGGAAGCAAAGAAAATCTGTCAAGGCCACCAACAAAATGTAAATCCGGATTTGTAAATGTCTAAGATAATACTCAAGGCAAGGCCATTTTATTTGTATCGCACAATCTCACGCCAATTCAATGCACTTTAAATAAGGTATTCTGACAAGAAGAACAACAACAACAATAAATGGTCGATAGAAATTAAATATCATCTCACCCGTTTTTGAAAACTGTGATGAACATAAAAATGTTATCTTTTACTTAAAAGTAATACTTCATGCTCTCATATCATTGCACAAAAGCTGCAAGCCACTTCATAATGATTGGAAACAACCTTGACCTGAGAGGTGAAGTCATGATGCTATCATCTCTCTTCATAAGACTGAAGCAGCATTATTCTCAATTAGCTGTTTCCAAAGATAAGGTGCAAAATAAGCAGGTATTGTCACCTTCCCTAAGTCATTAGTAGTCATTGTGTTTATGAAGTTATCATAGTAACCACACATTTAGTTTTGACCATGCCATACATATACATATATTTCTGCAGAATTTAAATGTAGTGGAAAACACAACATGACTTTGGAAACAAAGATTCTGCTCCTAACAAGACCGCATTTGAAATGCAGAATCATACAATGATATATATGATTCCACAGTGAGTGGGATGTGGGTGTCTTTGGTATCAGTTTATCATAAGGCAAGTGAATCCTTAAATAGGAAGGTGATGCTTTTCAAAAAGAGGACCATATACATATAGAGCTGCTTCTATGTAGGTCATTAGTTCTCAAAATCCTGTACTCTCAACGGTCCTAATCGGATGCTTAAATTTAGTAATCCTTTTCGCAGTGAGGGCACAAATTCTCTGAGTTTGGCTTCTGCAACATTTTTGCAGAGCCTGCAGAAATGTTTTGGTAAGGTAAAACATCTTCAAAATAAAGAAATAGCTCAATGAGTTATTTCATATCTTTGTTGAACAACTCTTTTTCAAAAAGATATGCAATTTAAACTATTTTATCTTTTATCTGAGTGTGAACAAAATACTAAGAACACCTTACAACCTGATGGTAAAACAATGTGGTTGGCTGTTTTTTGACTGTACAGATCAAAATGCTGCTGTACGAGTGTTCTAGAATGGCATGTTGAAACAAGAAAACAAACAATGCATATTAGCTGTTAACATTCTGTATTTGTACAGAAATGTGATTTTGTTTTAAATGCATTACAGTTTACGTATAGATCAGTATGTTGTCTTAAATGGCTGTGTATACATATTTAACGGACAACCGAGAGTATGCCTAAACAGGAGCTTCCTATACAATGCCGGACACTCTCATGCAAATGTTTACCCAGGCAGAAATTAGTGTTGAATATTCTATGCATTTCTAGCGTGCTGAGGCTTATCTTTTTCACAGAGATATGGAAAAGAGAAGGAATGAAGTTATCTCCCTTTCAAGTCATTTCTATAGCAGGCAGCAAACATCAGTCCCTGCCCACTCATTTGGACTCTCGCTTTGCCCCATAGCCCCTATTAGCCCTCAAAAATGATTTCTCTATATCTTTATTCTCTGTACTTTTTGCCTAATTTTTTCCAATTTTTCTCCTTTCAACTGCACCAGTTATATCTCACTGTTTCTGTGGTAAATTTGAACACATTTCTGTCTGTCTGTCGGTCCCTTTTTTCCTCCTCTCTCCTTGTCCTTGTCTCCATTCCTCTTTTTTCTCCCTAAGCAATGTTTTGTGATTGGCAGCTGAAGCTTGACTGCAGTAGAGTTAATAGAGAATAGAGAGGAATACCTAGAGGATTTACAGCTGAGTGGAGACGCACAAATAAGATAATGACTTGGGAATAACAATTTTGCTGCACTGTTTGGGAAGGCACTGGAGAGAGAGGAAGACAGAGGGAGGAAAGAGTGAGGAGTAACAGACAAAGAGAGCCTTAAAGACCATAAAGAAGAGAGGGAGAAAAAGAGGCAGACATAAGTGAACAGATTCCAGGGGCGGCCGAGTTAACACTCTTTTTCTAAATTGGAGAAAATGGTCAGAATCCCTGTGGGTTTTCTGAAAAGATAAAGCTTTGTATTCTTAGACAAGTAGCATTGATGAACTAAAACACTGCACTCACTGATGTATTTGTTTTGATACGAGTCCAGTTGATTGCCGACCATATCTTCTGTTCCCTGATGGGATACAGTGGACATTTTGAATATAAACTAACAAGGTAATACATATTGTGTGTATATGTGTGTGTTTGGTTTAGGGTATTGCAATTGTCTCATAGCCATACTTCTCTCTGAAACAATAGCTAAATATCACTACAGTTGTTCAGCAGAGGTGCCTGGTGTGGAGAGATAACCCTCTACAATTCATAATGCCTGAGAATCCTTTCTACCTGCCAGACAGGAGTGGGTCACCCATCAAAACAATAATCTAAAGTCATTTGGGTGTCACAGTTGTTGGTTGAGTTATAGTGGCAGGCAGCGCTCAGAAGGCCTTCTTAAAGGACCTAATCTCAGACAAAAGACAAGGGCTCTTGGTGATATCATTTTTCCCCTCTCGCTTGACTGCTCTGTCCCTCCATCATCTCTTTGACATCACTCAACGCTCAACAAAGTAGCTAATGAAGCAGAAGAGGAGAGAATATTTGCCCAGTAATTAAGAAAAATGAAAGGAAGTGGAGTTTGAAAGCTGACACGGGTGCACGCTATAATTGTCCTCTCTTTGACGTTGCAGTACGGCACAGGCTATACTTTTCCAGTACACTCTTCTCAATTCAAGTCTCATTAACGTCTTAGTCTTTGCAGCCCTAAGATCTCTGTCTGTCTCACAATTTCTTTGTCACTTCATTTTCTCTCTGATGACATCACAATTTTTGTCCGCATTTTAGAATGAAATTTCCAACACATAATATAGGATAAAAAAAACCCCAATGTGAGCTGAATTATCAGCTGTTATTTTATCTTATCTTTAATCGCAAGATACTCCTTATTCTGTATGTCTTAAACGTCATTCAGTCGCTCAGATATTTTCTACACAATCACATCGAAAAGCTAAAATGCTGACCTTGGATCATTAGTAATATGTTGCTGACTACATTCAGCATTAAATGTAATGGTTGTGAGGTGTGCTCAACTGTGAATTTGTCTCTAATAAAGTACACAGCTGGAAATCCTGTAAAACTGCTATGAAATGTACTATTACTCAGCTGACCCTGTAGGCACCAATTTCTCACAGCATCCAGACAATACTTGGTGCCCACTATATGTGACACAAAAACAAAAAATAGTTTTAGCTTACTCTTCTTAAAGAAGAGAAGCTCTGTATTAAAAATCAGCCGGAGTCAGTAGGGGATTTCTTTACCTGACCTTCATCAGAAAGAGGGGGATGTACCTTAGAGTTCTTCTCATTACTTCGTTTTAACAGCAGGGTCAATGCACTGTGATTATTATTCATCAAGAGCCATCAAGATGAAACAGACTTCCTAACAGTTATTAATTAATGTGTAGTTATTATAAGTACAGTATAAGAACATTCTTAGGCTGTAATATAACAAGAAATATTTAGGCCTACTACATGGGTATTTTTGTGAACAGGGTATTCCCTGCAATGATATTGTAGAAGCGCATTTCAAGCACTGTCAAGGTCAGTGGACAGGTGGAGCTACAGACCAAATGTTAACGCCACATGAATGACATAAGGGAAACACTTTGTTGTTACAAGCTTCAAACCACCTTGTGTATTCACCAAAAATGTTAAAATGTTTTCAGACCCAAAGGGCCACTGGTAAATGGTTGAAACCTTAAATGCATGGAATAAGCTCTGTTTACGGAATAACTCTGGTGCTTGGACTAGGCCTTTGTTATGTGTAATAGAATATAACAGATAAGACTATAGCCTCTCTGCTTTGGTTGATCCAGTTAATTTGACAAGATAATAGGAATTATATGTATTTATTTATTCTGTTCTTAAACAGTAGTATTTCTTTTAAATTCTGGGGTTTAGAGGGGATCTGGTAGAGAAAAAGCTACGATTGGGTAACCAAAGCTATTAATAGTAATGAAGATCCTAAGTACATTGTTATATCCCCAATGCTATAGTATGTAAGCTCCATTTATAAAAAGGTTTCAAATGGATAACTAATGCAGTGCCAAGTGAGTGTTAATTTGACCTTTTTTTTGCATTGATTTACAACATTTTCTATCTTAATATTCAGTTCCACTTTGCTAATTTCAGAGAATTATTCTGCAAATTGCACATGATTTGTTTCTTTGTGCGAGCTCATTATTAAATAGGCGAGTATACTACTGTGTCATTTAAACAGTTTTCCTCTATATTCTCCATTCATTCATCATATTAATCCATAAAGTAGAGTGGCATACATCTATTCTTTATCTTTGTTCATGTTAAAACTTTTTCTGCTTACTTCAGTATTATAACACTTTTCTGTAAAGGTCTTGTATTTTCTTGGACATTTGCACATTTCGACCAATTATTATTTCTATACAGCTGCAGTAATTTAAAAACATAAAGACAAACAGCATTGCCATTTCTGCAATCTAAGGAGCAATGTACCGTTTGCATCATATTTTTTACACCAGGGAAATGAGGTGGTTTTACTTGCCGAAGAAGTCCAAGAAGTCAAGCTTACTCGACTGAATTTAACCCTACCCCCCACTATCCGCCCTCCTCCTATCGGTCCACTTCTGGCCACATGCCGTGATTCTGATTGACTTCTGATGGACATTATTCCTTTTATGATGATAATAATTCCAATGAAGTCCTAATGATAGTAATCACGATGCTGGGAACTCTCTCCGCGAATAGTCGGTTGATAGCCGTGCAGCAACCTCAGTGGGGGGTGATTGAGCTGACTTCAAAGATGTGATTTACCTCACAGAGGAGTGCAGGGCATTGCAGCACCCGTGGGCGGCTCTCATTTTCTTGTTGAACTTCTCCTATTTGATCCTTTATTTCAATATTAGTGCTGTTCGCTGGCCAGGTACTTGGATTGAGAGCTAAAAGGTCTTCTGTAATTTTCTTTTTCTTTCTTTTGTGGAGCTTTTAACTTTTCATCCATCTGCTATCTCTAGTCCATCCGTTTTTGTAATATCAACACAATGCCTATTATTGGCCAAGGATTGTAGTGGCAGTTTGGATTAGAAAGCAATGGAAAGTTACATAGAGCTCATCTTGACATTTATATCGATCAGTTCGCCAGTAAACGCCACTGCTTTAGTCAGCCGCAAATTGAACCCTTACACTCATCTACTCCCCTGGTGTCTCCTTGGAATCCTTCTTTCACAGGCCTGGTCATTTTCATGCAAAAGATTGCCTTTCCTGCCTCGAAGAGAATACAATGAATAGATTGATTAGGCAATATCGTAATGGGGATTGGGTAATGAGCCTGTCAATCATACAGCGGACAGTGTCTGACAAAGAAAATACGCCCTGCCAGCAAAATCACTTTGCTGGTAGATAGAGGGGCAGCTGCAACAGAAACTCTTCTGGCAAAATAAAAACTCCTTCTCTTTTAATACAATGATGGAAGCCACATATTGCACTTAAGAGTTCATAAACAAGAGTACCTATTTGTTGATTATGTACACGTGATTTGTATTTATCATCAAGGCTGATGACGGTTACCTAAGTACCCAAACTGCACATCAAAATATGAAGCTGGTGAAAGGGTCAAACTGTGATGGCATGTCATATAAAATGATACAAGAATAATTGATTGTAATACTATAACACAGGGTTGAACAACAACATGCAGTCATAGACCATTTAAGCTATGCAAGTAAAAAACAAAACCAGTGGTAAATTCCTTCAGTGCATATGTTGAATGATTAGGACGATAAACAGCAGCAACAAAAAAAGCAAATTCTCTGGAGAGGAAATGTGCCATCTTAAGGTTAAAGTGCGACATTGGGAGAACATTGTCCCTCAACTTGGAAATTTGAGAACCAAGCATCATTGATGTCAACACAGAGTCTGCCTCCTCTTATCTGTCCTGAAGTCCACTCTTCAAGTGTAATAGCGGGATTTTAAATATGTGGGCTCTGCAGCCCTGTTGCTGGGTTAGCCTGGGTCATATTTCATCCATCTTCTTTGACAAGATATCAGCCAGGAACATGCTTGGTAGTGGATTAGCGTTAGGTCCTAGCTGGGTTAGCTTAGCTCCTATTCCAACTCTCCTCCTGGAACGATCACTCCGCCCATCGCGGGATGGGTCTGCCAGGTCTGTCTGGGTTACCTGGAACACTTAATTCAATCAATGCCTCTCCTTTTTCTGATTTGGTTCATGTATCTCTGTCATAGGCCATACATGCTCATCTAATGAGGGGGACTGAAAAAGAGTTAACACACCAATGGAGCAAAGTTCATGGGAGCTACTTCATATCTACATGCATCGCCACCACCATGCACTATTGACCATCATGCACCTCCATTTAAATGAATTACTTTAACTGCTAACATACAAAAAGCCATTTGGTAACATACACAAATGACTGATAATGCACTCCCCAGTGCCCAGTCATTTTCAGTGTGAATAAGTGAATTATAAACCTAAAAGGAGAGAAACCTGAGCCTGGCCATTCCATTTGTTTTGCTTCTAGGCACAGAGAGCAAATTTGCTTGTATCCGAAGCGGAGGCAATTTGTTTTATTTGACTTCTCGCCCCATAAACTGTCAACTCTGGTTCCCCTAACCCAGAAGAGGTTTGCTACAGAAAACAAATGGGCGCCGTAATGACCCTCTCCAACTGAGTTCGGTTTTGGGGTGTGATCTATGTATTTATCCTAGAAGACTTGCTCTGTTTATCTACGAGCAGATGGAAAACTACCTGGTTTCTCCCTCTCCGCCTGAGTACTTCTCCTTATATCTTTTCATGGATCTCATCATTTCTTCAGCGGCTTGTTAGAAATTGGTGAGCAACTTAGAGTATATTTCAGGCTTTAGAAGAGCTGTTCTAAAATGCAGGTCACTTTTAAAGTTGTATTTTTCACAAACACACCTCTAGCAGCCCTAAAATACTAGTTTAGGTGTGTGTCTGTGTCTATGATGCAGAGAAACGATGTTGTGGGAGGTAGAGGTATTTGTGTTCATGTGCATCAAACTATGAAGAAGTGAATGTTCAGCCAACTATTGATTTTGGAAAAGGCTTTCACTGGGATGATGAGGAGGTGTGTCCTGTGAAGTGGCTATTATATGAAATCAGCTGCTGTTGCCTGATTCTGTGTGCTCTATATATTCATTGCTTTCAGTTCCCTTAAAAAGCCTGGGTTGCATCTGCTTGGATGTGTCCATTGAATTCAAAATTCCCTAGTTTAAACAACACACCAGTACCGAAACATTTGCAACCACCTTGGTAAACTAACATTTGTTTGGAAATCCACCAATTCTAGGTTTTAAATTCAGTAGTACATTCATACTTTCTCTGAATAAGATCCAAGATGAGAGACTTGTAACACAATAAAAATAACTAAATACATTACAATACTAGCTCAAGAAAAAGTAACTTTGTTCGAAATGCTTCACAGGTGATTGATGAATATGGACAGAGATAAATTGTGTTAATACCACCTTATTGAATGCTCAAAAAGAGTAATTTAATAAGCTTAGAAACTTTGAGTTATGTAATATGAACTTTATAATACTGTATCACCAAAATCTTTTATCATTTCCGAGTGAGAATGACGGAAGACAATAGTCTCTTAAGACATTGATGAGAGCAAATAAACATCTGCTAGACATGCCAACATCCATTTTGTAAAATGTAAATGCAGAGATGTAGTAGAGAAAAAAATCCTCTCAATGCAGTATTTGAAATTCATTCAAAACAAAATGTGAACGGCAGCTAGAGACACATGACTTTTAGAAAGCAACAATTTCAGGAACTGATCTTTAATAAGTCTTACAAAGTATTGTTTGATGCTCTAGTTTTCTCAGTTTCTTCAAAACTGGCATTTCATTTCATTTCACATAATTAACTTCTAGATGCAGACTCTGGCAGCATGTGCTCTGGATGTTCACATTTGACATAAAGTTCCCTCAAATTTCTGAGCAGCTACATAATAATTACTGCTGTTATTCAATCTGTCCCCGGGCTTTGAACTTGACCTTTCCGCAAATAACATGTTCATTCCCTTTAAAGTGAAAACAAGGATGTCATTTCCTATTGTATGCTCTGTACACAACATTGAGGATGTCAGCTCGCATGAACTGCAAATACTGTGACCCATCATGAGTGCATGTGTGTGTGTGTGTGTGTGTGTGTGTGTGTGTGTGTGTGTGTGTGTGTGTGTGTGTGTGTGTGTGTGTGTGTGTGTGTGAATAATCACCCAGCCTTTGTTGAGAGTAGTGCTGCATCCAGAACTTAAAAGGAGAGGCATTTCTAGAGGTTTTCTCACATTATTTTGCAACTAAGACACACACACACGCACACACACACGCACGCACGCACACACACAACCATCAAATAGTTGAGGGGGTGGGGGCCCAGAGATGATTGGTCCTTTCTGATGGTGTGGCTGAGTGCGCCACACAGCACACAGATCGAGATGTATGGCCACCGTGTGAAAGCATTCTAGCAGGAAAAATGAACTACACTGAAGAGAAAAGTAGGGCAATATTATTGGGGGGTCACTGCAGAACAGAGAGATGAGTCGATAGAAAAGAAACAGCATTGGGTTGGAAATAAAGACAACAATGTGTTTCTGTCCTCTTTAAGAGACTCAAAAGATCAGGGTCTAAGATTTTATTTTCTTGATCATTTTTTATGTCTGAACTATTAATAATAGTTAAGTACACAACAAGCAGGAAGCTGTGTAAAGTGCATTGCTTTTTACTTTGTACATGAACCAGTTGCTTTGAGGTTTGAGATGGCTCTTGCCACAGCGTGTTTCATTCTGTATACACTGAGTAAAGGGAAAACTAAAATGCATATGCAACTTCCTCCAAAGTCCTCCTGAATATGTATTCTTCTGAATATATTAAAAGATTAGAGATTGTATGTAACATGATTATGAACAAAGCAGCTGAAGTGTTATCAAGGTGTGGGAGACAGTAAACACACAGACAAGCACACAGGAGGTGGAAGAGGTACAGGATAAACAGAAATTATGAGACGGATTAAGAGATTACTTCAGAACGGGATTTTTTCATTAATGAAAACAAAACATTGGCACCTTGTGGATCAATCCAAAAGTCTGGAAAAACACTTAGGCACTTTTAAGGGTTTTGCCCATGATTTTATGTTATGAGAGCTCTGCTCTGCCACTGGGCCCTGGCTGATCTGCTTTCACTCTTGCAGGTTCAGTACACAGCGCAAGCATTCATTTAAGTGTCAAAACACGATATGCTTGGCAAGCCATAATTAAGTGTTTTGTTACTCCAGTATGATTTGTTTCCAACATGAATTTGTTTTAATTTTATTTACGCTATTGTGCAAAACCTACAGATGCTTATATGAGATAAGATTGAAACACCATGGCAATGTAGTGAGTTAAAATGCCGAATTGTTTGGAATAATCTCAATTGTGTCTTATGCTCTGTTACCTCTATTCTACAGTCTTTGGGATGTTTGCTTGAGTGCCCCTCTGTTACCTTTGTTGTGCACTTTTTGTGTCTTTTGTCCGTATTATAAAGAGGGTTGAGTGCATTGTTATAAATGTGGATTGCAATCTTCAATGCTAGATGCTGGAATTCTTACACGCAGTCTTTTCAGAAGGTACAAGAATATAGTTGCATACATTTTTTATTTGAGTTTTAGTGACCTATATATCTTTAATGCATCTTTTCAATGTTAGTTAGCTATGAAATGTAACTTTGATTTAGTTGAAAAAATTCCAATACATACACGAACACAGATGTGGTGAAAAAGTTCTGATCTCTAATTTATATTCGTCTGATTTATCCTTTGAGTCACCCAATTTTCTCAGCTTAGTGCTTGCTTGCTTATGCATTGATTAGATAAATCACATAATCCTAGAGTTAAAGTAAAGTCAATGCATTTTTTTTTTGCCAAAAGAGCTCAAGTTCAAGCAAGTTTAAAGTGGTATCATTTCCTCTGTAAATTGTAATATTACAGATTAACTCAGCTCTGCTCAATGTCTTGCCAAGCTCAAAAATGAACATTCTGCTAAGTATTCTTGTTCTTTAATCATCTCCAGCCAACACAACACTGCAGGGTGAAGCTCTTGGAAGTAGCAACTGATTGAGTCAAAATCAGGGTCTTTTGATTACAATCATGGATCAATTATTATGGACGGGGCAAATTGTATCCACCTAAAAGTAAGGACTGAACTGGGCTTGTCTACTGAGATTGAAGTGTATTACTGATTTCCCAAAAGCCTCCCCCGAAGCTTATGTCATAATTTCCTCACATAGGGACTTGGTGTCAATTACTCGAAAAGAAGTAACATCCCACAAGCCCTTATCCTCTCTTGAGGTTTCCCTTTGGCTATTCAATACACTGTGATTGCTCAAAACACATTGGAGAATATATCCTGTGCAGGTGACACATGTGGTGAAGTATGATATCGCTGGGGGTGACAAATTGGGAAAGAGAACAAATTGGATGACATGTTGTGCAATGCTGAATTTGCCCTGAGATGGCTCTTGCCACAATGTCATGTCTATTTTTATGTTTTCATTCAAGGAACAAATCTAGTTAAAAATACTTGCTGAGAAAATTGCCTAACCTTGTTGTTGCAGAGTTTTCCCTGCATTAATAGCTTTACACCCCAGAACAGGTTACACAGGAAACCGGTGCCCATGGCACAGTATACTTGTTTATAGGCAGATGTTATCAGGACTCTTTGCAAAGTAAACCTAAGGCTGGTGTGAAATAGTGGTTCTTTTCCTTTAACATTTTGACCCTCTGATCCATGAAGGATTAATCCTCCTTTTGTAGAAAGAGCTAAGTTGTTTTGCAAGATGCTTGAACTGTACATCGTGGCAGTCTGTTCAACTTATATTAAGTTTTGTATTTACATTGGCTGGTAGCAGCTCTCATAGGCACACCAGGATTGTCCTAAGAGGGACTTATAGGTATAGGCGGCCTGAAGCTGAGGGCAGAGTGAGAGCAGTGTGTTGACAGACACCAGCGCTCTTCTGCCATCCTCAGCCCATTTGCACTGACAGCTGTCAACTACCTTGGCCATCACCAGTCTTTCGCGGAGACACACATGCATCTACATGGATGCGTGAATGCACACACTGACATGCAGAATATTTCCTTTGCACACATGCACGCACACACACACACACACACACACACACACACACACACACACACACACACACACACACACACACACACACACACAGTCACAGGGGAGCAAGCTTTTGGCGTGGGCTCTTGGTCCGGTCATCCCTCCAGATCCCACTACCCTTTCCTTTATGTTTATTTTGTTAGTATGCTACTTTTTTCTCAGTGTTTCACTTCCTCTCTCTCAGTGTGTTTTTTCTCTTTCTCTGAGACTTTTTGCTCCCTCGCTTTCTCTTCGAGCCAAAGCTAGGGATATAGAGCGCCAGCCACCCGTGAGATGAGCGATTTAGTAATTGTGCAGCTGGCAGCCCAGGCATGGGGGCCTGTGCAGCAGTAGTGGACACTGTGACATGTATGGGCAGAAAAGGCTAGTCCAATAAGGAGAGGAAAGAGATAGATTGAAAGACAATGACTGGCAGGCAGAGATGAAGAGACAGACAGAAAGGAGAAATAAATTGAAGAAAAAATGTAGGGACGTTTAAAGGAAGCGAGGGATAGGAGAGTGGGAGCATCTTGATATGTGGGTGGAAGTTTCAGTTTTTAAGACTAGCAGCAGTATCGGCATGGGAGAGAAGGAACAAGGGAGATGGAAAGGGAGGGGCGCAAAGATTTGAACAGAAAGGGAGGGGACGGGGGTGGAAAAGCAGCAATTAGTGTAATTAGGAGACCAGCTTTAGCAAGGCACTGACAATATGTCACCTCTCATTATAACCCATAAGCAAACACAGCAGCATAATGCAAGGCAGCACCCATTCTCCAGACAGTTCCCTGTGTCAATGCAGATTTTGTTCACCCCAGTCATGCTCGGCTGCGTATCATTGACTTGCCAATACAACATGGGGTTTTGGATTCAGAATATAGAGTCCAGTTGGAGAGGCCCAGACAATAGCAAGTTCCAACTAGCATGCTGCCGGAGTTTGGGATGTTTGGCAGCCAAACAGAAAGAAGCCGGGATCCTTTAAACTTCATAGAGACTGATTAATTCAGATGGATGAAATGCGTTAGATGTCTGTGCAGTGGTGGTTTGAATAGAGAATTAGATGTTGTTTTCTGTCAGGATGGAAGTTTGGACAATTATGGCACAGAACTGAATTGGGCTTTGATGCTGTGGGCAATTTGTATCAACATTTTATCTGACAATTTTATAGAATTTGTTTATGAATGATGGGACATTAACCATCGTTTGACTTCATCTATGTCTTTTTCAAATCATAATATGACATAACAATACCATGGGTAACTTTTGAGCATTTGAGTTGCTGATATGTTTATTATTTGAATGTTGCCTGTTTATCGAGCTCTTTTATGCTTTTTATGAAAATAGTCACAAATTCCATTGGCCAGTTGACTTGTTTTTACAGCAACCTGTCTTAACTCAAAGGAAACTGTTGTTTTCATGTTGTTTGTTTCCTTCTATTTCTTTTCTTATTTTCATTATGTAAGTTTTGCAGCAAATAGCCCATTAAAACTATACCGTTGCAAGATAAACACTACACAAAAAGACATGTTTTCTGTTGTGCTGATTTTTTCACTCCACTGTGTCATGGCAGGGGCTGCTGAGCCAAGTGACTGTGACAAATTGGGATTGGAAATGAGAAAATAGGCTATTTAATAAGCATGGTGGAGGGGATTGGACTCTGGTGTTGGGTTCATTCGAATAAGCAAACTGTCTGAACTCCTCCTGGGCCTAGCTTTGATGGCAGCTTTCATCCATCTGATGGGGAGATTCTGGCAATGGAAGATGGAGCTGGGTCTGCCTCGCTATCTTCCATGTGCGTGTGTTAAGCTGTGCATGCTTGTGTGTCGTACAGGAATGTTTTTTGAGTAAATGCAAAATCATTGCGCATATCAATCTTAGGCAGAGATATACTGTGGCGATCGAGCGCACTAGGGGGGGAGTAAATGTGGCCATGTGTTAACCTCAAGCTATTAACTTCCAAATATAAACTCCTTTCCTCAGATAGTAATCACTACTGCCATTTTGTCACCGTGGCCCCTGAAATGAGAATGTATTATTGGAGAGAGATGCGGCGATATTCCCTAATGATACCAGCCTCGACTGAGTTGTACATTTGGGTATGTATGAGAGAATGTGCAGAAAACACAAGGGGATGTTAGTGAAACAGCATACAACAGTGACCTGGGAAAATGCATTTTCAAGTAATACAGGACGGCACTGAAAGACTGTAAAAAATATAGGAATGATTGATTTAAAAAGACACAGGACAAATAGATAAACCTTCAGAGGGAGCTTAACTGAGTGATTCTGCTGAGACTGTTAAGCAGGCAACGGTAAAAAAAAAAAAGGCAATACTAGAACCAATAAAAGTAACAGGGGAGGGCAAAGGAGAAACTAGTCAGATAGAAGGTGTGGATGGACGGACAGCATAAGGGATGATGGAAAAGGTGTAGGTGCTGGGTGATATTGGAGAACAGTGAGTAGAAGCTTAAAGAATAGACAGCCAAACAAAGTGTCACTGAGAAAGAGCAGAAAGCCGAAGGCAAGAGGTTTTAGAACTTGTTGACAGTAAGTCAGACAAAGAGACAGACAGAGATAGAAAAGCTAAGAGGTGCATGGAATGCAGAAAAGGATGGTGAAGGGTGATGGAGGGACAGGGTAAGTGTGCTTGTGCGTGAGTTGTACACATTTGCATATTATTTTAAAATGTGATGTTTATAACATATACAGTGGTATACGTTTGTGTCTCAGAGTGCATACATTTAGTTTTACCAGTCTCCAAGGAAGGAAAGTGTTTTAGCACAGCATTCTGCTTTGACCAGCTCCAACACACACCAATATCTGTGATAAAATGAATAATAAATTATAGGAAGACTTTTGTGCCAATGCAATCCTATAAGGCAGCTAAATGTAAAAAAACGTTTTCCTTGATTAAAATCACATTTTTCTATAGGTTTGTACATTTTTGTAAATGTAAGAACACAATTTACACTTAGAAAAATACATATAGTTGTCATAAGACATTTCAATTCAGATATATTATGCTTTTAAGAGATCTGAGGAAGTGTTTCATGCTACCTGCTTTGCCAGTTTGGAGTCTTTATTTGAATTTGTCAGTTCCTTAGAAACAAACCCACTTGATCTGCTTTACTCTGAAGTCACCGTCAATTGAAGAGTCTGATTCATCATTTTCAACCAAAGTTAAACACTGTTCTCATGAAAATAAGAAGCAGCCCTCTCGAAAGCACAATCTAATCTGGTTGGTCAGTGAAGGCCAGTGACAACACTTCATCTGGAGACAACTGAAATTAACCTATGACAAAACAGCTGATATATCAGCCTCATGCAACAATCAATCGTTTTTATTGAACAGTATTATAGCTTCAGGACATTCTGAACAATGGATACAATTTGCCAGAGGTACTGTTGATAATTCTTTCAGCTGTTCAAATGTTTTCTATTGTGTTTATTGTATGCATTTTGGGATTATTTTTCGGCTATAAGTTTAGTATAATATGGGTAATTGTATCCCGTATAGGAAAGTTCAGATAGTCTCCTTTTTTCCTTCCGGGTTGTTCTGTCCCTTATCATCAACAACTGATCAGATTGATATCAATCATTGATGTTACATGATTGATATCACTGTGTGCTATCAATCTTGAGAGCACACTATTAAATATTTTTGAAATCACAATGATTTTTTTTTATAGTTATTTAACTATTGAGCATATTTTTCACGTCAGTGCAGGAAAACTGAAAATATTTTATTTGTAATACTTTTTTTTATTATTGTATAGTTATATTTTTAATTTTCTAGAATATTGTTTACTTGTAACTTTTATATTTTTGGTCGGATCAGCATTTCAGCCAAAGAGGGCAACAGGTCACTGATTTGAACCAGTATTGACACACACACACACACACACACACACACACACACACACACACACACACATACAAATACACCCACACACATACAGCTTCATTGCATGCTTGCATGTCAGTGTGTGTGTGTTAGAGAGAGAGAGAGAGAGAGAGAGAGAGAGAGAGAGAGAGAGAGAGAGAGAGAGAGAGAGAGAGAGAGAGAGAGAGAGAGAGAGAGAGAGAGAGAGAGAGAGAGAGAGAGAGAGAGAGAGAGAGAGAGAGGGCTGTCTGCCGGCCGGCCATTGGCTCCTTGCCTATCAGTTCGCAGTGATCAGTCTTGCCTGGCTGTCGTCTGTCCACTGCCAGCTGTCAAAGGGCGTGCTCTGGGCATGCCCACTGATGAGAGGCTGCAGCCATGCTCTAAAATCAATCCAGCACTCTAATAGGTCACGTATGGCTGCACAGTGCTTGCCAATAGCTTTGGATTGGAGAATGAGTAGAGGAGGAAGTGGAAAGGAAAGAGAGGGATACACAGGGAGAGGCCGATATGTCAGCCACATTTTCATCATCAACAAGTTGTGTTGGCCACTGCTTGAAAAGAAAGGGCAGTAATTGACATGCTACTGATTTGCCTCTGCTAGTGAAGGCTTCTGACATCACTGTAGTGATGGCCAAGTTTGAGTGAAGTATGAGCACACTAACATAAATCTCTTTTTATTTGTCTCTCCCTCTGGCTCATTAGATTCCCTACTTTTAGACCCATATGTAATCATGAGTAAGTGTCCACACACTTCATGAAATTCCCCAAGCGGGGCGACAGAACAGAAGGAGATTCATTGGAGGAATGTGGATTTTGTTTTTAGAAACCAAACATTTGGTGCTCAGCGAATGTTTCAGTTTGCAAAGCAACTTTTAGGCCATTGATGCACACAGAATTTTTTTTTTATACAAATGCTCTCTAATTAAACATACTCAAAACCGCCTGCCGCACTGTTAAGTCATCTACAGTAAGGGAATAGGGAAGTGTAGATAGGCAAAAACAAATTAATGTTATCCTCCAAATGCTCTTTGCCTTTAAGGCACAGAGGAATAAACAGTTAGCTTTTTTTCTTTGAAGTTATCACTCCACAGCTCCAAAATATCTAATTGGAAACTTGAAAAGAAAAAAACAAAAACACTTCAATTTAAGTCAAGCAAAGGACTTAATAGGACTTTTTCTTTCATTAAGATTGACTATCATTCAAGTTCACTCACTGTTTTTATCTCACTCAGGTAGGTGTGGTGAAGTTTTAACAGTACAATAAAACCGTTATTTACACTTGTGTTTATGGTAACTGGCTACACCATGTGAGAACATTTATGTTAAGTTGCGATGCCTCAAGACATTGTCAATGTTTGGAACCTAATATAGCGTTGTGTTAATAAACTTTGTGAAGCATTTGTGTGGGTCTGTTGCTACCAGTATTGGGGATACAGATTAAGATACAGAATGTGCAGTTTGCAAAATCCAACGCAAATGAGTTCATACCCATTCTTTATTAAACTATCATCTGTGGAAAGTTGTTATGGCAGAAATAGTTTTACAAATTGGTCTTGAAGCAACAGTTGTATTGGCAAAATGTTACAGTTTTCACACAAAAGGCAAAGCACATGGAATCTGAATGTTTTTGATTGGCCATTGCAATGTGTCGCCCAATTATGCCGTATTGCATTGTTTAACAAGTGTCCTAATTTTAGAGATCTGAGCAGTTCAAGAGCATGCAGGAATGCCATAGTGCTACCCTTCTACATGTAGGCCAAATGACGAACAAGGAAAGCCACTCTTTGTACTTGAGCAGATAATGAAGGAGCAGAATATTATTCAAATGTCTGGTAGGAGGAAACATAACAGACAAACTGGCAATGAGTTGACAGAAGGATTGTCTATGTGTGACTTCTGTAGACATACAGCCAAAACCTGGCTTAAAGGAATGGTGCACATGGAGACAAGAAGCTTTTTAACAACACAATAGGAGTGGCCTGGTGGCAGAGGCACACGGCTTTGCCTCAACAGAGAATGATAATAGTGTGTCATCTTTAGTGCCAGGCAACGTTGGTTCTCTGCAGGGGAAAGTGGCGGATCTTAGAAAAGGTACGGTGTAGAGTTAACAGAGCCCAGTCAGATTTTTCTCCCCTGCTGTCAGAGCAAAGCTTGAGAAGGCTGGGAAATAGTCCTATCACTGCCAAGAAGCACACTCCTACTGTACGAGACACAGGCAGTGGCATGAACAGTGCCAAGGCACATAGTGCACCGCTGCTGTGGTCTGCCACTAAACAATAGGGACAGTCTGTCTGTGTCTAGAGACCAAGTTTGAAGGCTGAATTTTACTCTCTCAAGTTTTTATATGACTCTAATTATAGATTTGACATTGGTAAGTTATCTGAACACTGAAAAAAAAAAAAAAAAACTGTATTGTCATCCACATGCCAATATATTCACATTGAATTTAATTATGAAAACAGCTAGCCTGAATTAACTGTCTAAATAGAAAAAGTGTGGTGTTGGTATATCATGAAGCAACGTGTATGGTATTGATGAATTTCCCACAAAAAATGTCAAGGTTTGGGTGGACAAATAAAACAGAAGCAGTTTTAAAGTTAATAATTCACTTCCTTAAAGAGACATAGTCCACCTTTCACCTTATTTTTCGCTCTCTTGGGTTGGTGTGAATAATAAAAAAATGTGACCTGTCCATCATTAGTGAATGGTATATTGGTTCAGAGCAGCCATTTACATCCCCCCTTGGATGTTGTCAGGCTAATCATTGTTTGGCTGAACATAAACATACATTTTTCAGTTAATAGTTCCTGCATCAGATATGGTTATAGGTATGCTATAAGGTTTTGTTATCAAGGTATCTCTGTGTGGCATTAAAATAATAATTATTGTGTAAATAATGGTACAAAACTTTCCAGCTGATACAGAAAAACGGGCACTCCATCTAGACATTTATTTGAGTCTTACATACAGTCCTAAATACATTTGAAAAATTGAACAGTGTTATTCCGATGAAAACAGAAACTGCATTTTATAGTAAAACATCACAGATTATTCAATGTTTCATGGCATTTATATTATGTTGGTTTGTTTGAAAGGAAGCTATAAGGAAAGAACAAAACTAAAAACGTTAGCGTGCTGATATCAGACATAAATATTGCATTCACAATACTGCAGCACCGTTAAAGCAAATGAGTTGCATGACTTGTCATTTGGTTTAGCAAATGAACCTCTGTATCACATGACTGAAAACACTGATCCCAACATAGTTCCTCCAATAACAACCACTACTGTACCAAGTGATCAAAGAAGTAGAAGCTTTTTAAGTTGCTCCTGAACTGTTTGCTCTGGAGATTGGACCTCCCTAGAGCAGTCGGTTTCCAATACCACGGACATTGCCTTGATCAACAGTCTGAGACGGAATTATTTCCGGAAGCTCCTAGCACGCTACTGGGCAGGAGAAGTGTGGGATTAGAAGTCCTCTCCCAGCTGGTTCAAATACAATAGGTTAAACCACCTGCTGGCCTGAAGAACTTTTCTTCGACTGCTGTTCCAATCTTCCTTTCTTGGGGTCATAAGGACAGAGACATACTAAATGTTATTGTTTCTTCTTTTTCTGTTATCCGCCTTTTGTTGTGAATGTTTCGGAGAGACCATTAATCATACCCGCAGCCACACAACACAGTCTGTGTCGTTCCCTCTTTTAGTCTTTCACTCATTATTTCATTTTTCACTTCTCTTTGTGTTGTTCTTTCTCATTTGCCCTCTCTACCTTCCTCTCTGCTCCGTCAGCTCCGTCTTTCTCTCTAACCTCTGTTCATGTTTCACAACAGCCGAGGACTGTATCGGCCGCTCCCCCCTGCTGCCCCCCAATGTTTGTCTGAAGTATTAGGAGGTTGTTGCCTTATTGGATAGAATTAATTGATTAATACTTTTATCCAATTAGTGCTCCCTCATGCAATTAATCAGCTGGCTGATGTTAGGGCCGCTCCATCAGTCGGACGAAAGGCAGACAGATGCTTTGGGTCTGGTGTGTGATGAACAATGACCTCTCTCTCTTGCTTTCCCTCCCCCTCTTACCTCTTTCTTCATCCCTCTGTGTCTCTCTCTCCTTTCTATTTTCCACACACCTGCTTTCCTGTCCTCTTTTCACCGTTCAGCCATCGCTTTCCAGTTCGCAGCACATTGTTAGAGTTCTTGCTGAACACAAGAATTGCTTGAGAAAAACTTTTCTTCAGATAATCCTAATAACACCAACATATTATGGGGTTTGTCGCTCAGAACACAATGGAAAAAGAAAGATGAACAAAGGGGGAGGTTTTCTTTCTTATTAATGTTTCAGCACTTTTCACACTATAGAGGATAAGTAAGACATGTAAGTAGGCTCACAAGGAAGTAGAACAAATGAATGAATGTCCAGATTTAGCCCAAATTGCAACTATAACTATAACTATAACATCTTTTCTCTTTTATGTCTTACAGGTGTGTCCTACTTCTGCCTTTGAATCACTGATGGAGTTGTCATGGTGGCCACAGAAATACTGTAAGACCTTTGAAGGATGAACTTTCCAAACCACTGGATTGTTCTGCAGGGAAAATACATTGAATCTCAAACAAAATCAGCAAGAGTAAAATGAGTTGACCTTTTCTCAATTCAAGGATTCTGCTTCAGGAGGCAAACCTATTCATGAACTTGAACACAGCAGAAAAACAAGATCTGTATTTTTTTTTTAGACAGCGTAGTATTTAACCTCTTGGAACATGCACCAAGCATTGGAAGTGACATGGCTACAAGTGTAAACAGATGCAATTAAGCACTTAAAATGGCAAAGTTCAAAATGGATGGACACCATCATTCTTCGAGGGCATGCTCCTTACTGGTGTTGTATTCCTTTTTCCCCCTATTTCCCCTACCGATCAATGACATGCTCCAGTAAAATCTGTTGTTTGGTTGCCTTCAACAGCTTAGTTTGAAAGACATTTTCTAAAGTCTGTTTGTTTCACTTTAAGGCATAATTGCAAAGTGTGCTTTAAAAAGGTGGGGTGGATACTATAACCGAATCAGAATGACTGACCATGCTACAATACAAACAGGCACCCTGCAGGTGGTAGGAATCCATTATGCTCCATGATGTGCCCTGTATTCAGCAGATAACCTCAGATTTGTTTGCAATCTCATGGATTAACTTTCAAGTTCTTAGACCAAAACATTTTTAGGTTGCCCTTGTGGAGTTTTATTTGGTGTAAAATCCAACCAGAAAACTTTTCATTTCTACATGCATCTTTGTCATTGCATGTAGACCCCGGCTGAATTTCTCTCTTTTTTTCTTTTCCCATTTTGTTAAAAATCAAAATGGCTTCTTTTTTGAAAGCAGGAGCTTGGACACTGTTTGCAGCATTACATTTTTTTAGCTGCTGTAGTTTTGGCTTTTGTGAGGCCTCAAGGACTAGTGGTTCGAACTCAGAAGCGAGTAGACAAGAACAAGAACCCTCGTCATTGGAAAGAGTGAAGAGAGGATGGGTGTGGAACCAGTTTTTTGTGGTGGAGGAGTATACAGGCACAGAGCCGCTATATGTTGGCAAGGTAAGTAATTTAAATGTACTACGATTTATACTGTCTGAAGAATTTTGTGAATAACGGTTGATTTATTGAACTGACAGTATTTTCTTAAACCTTTCAGTTGAAGTATGCATGCATGCATGCTCCTGTTGTGAGGATGAATATGTTTAGGAAGGAAGGTTTATTTAATATATCTCCTTCATAAAACAATATCATAAAGTACTTGACAAGAATAAAATATCATAAAATAGGACCATAAAACTTTATGAATCAAAAATCTTCAAAGAAAAGAGAGCCATCTGTTAGACCTTGGTAGGAAGACCTAACTGACCCAGTGGGGATACATATGGAGTTGGTCAAAGATATTTTCTGTAAAATAAATGCTGAAGTTAATGGTGAGCCATTGTAAAGAGGATGAGATGGGTTTGACGTGAGTCTGCTGGACCTGGTCAACAGCATTGTTGTGCACGATTTGAAAACAATTCAGGGACAACCTCCAATTCCCGGTGAAAAGGTAATTGCGGGAGTCAAGCCTGGATCACATAGTCTATAATGGATGAACTCAAAAAAGTGGTTCTAACTCTCACAGGCTCCGCCTTCTACTGGACTCTTTTGAGTAATATTTTTCACCAATAACAGGCAAGGGTTTGCCTGTAAAATGTTCAATTTGTCAACTTAGCTGGCTAATCAGGAAGAGCCTATCCGAGTATTACCCAAACAGTCCAGTAGAAGGTGGATCCTTTGTTTATAGAACAAAGGTTACAATATGTTACCATTGTTCCAGCCATAAATTCTGTCAGTCAGTCAGACAGACAATTTTGCAAAATAGTTTGGTTTCTAAGTCTCATCAGGATTCAAATAGACATACAACTGGATATCATAAGCAAAACAGGGACGTCATATACTTTTAAATATGGTAATGTAATGAGTTAGGGGAAGCATATCAAAAGCAAATAGTATAGTACCCAATACAAAACCCTGCAGCAAACCACAAGAAAGAGCAGTGGTTACAGATCAAGTCACACAGAAAAGCTCCTTTTCTAAACATACAGTGTTAGGAGAACCGGTCCAGGGCGCTCCCATAGACACCCATCCGCTGCCAAAGCCTTTCAGCCAGGATGCTCACACAAAAACAGAGCATACAGGGTACATCAGATGGCATCATTATGTTATCTTAAAGGTTGTGTGCAGTGAACACAGCATTAAGCTGTTTGGCAACAACTTTTCCCCCAAAAATGTAGAGATGAATGTCAGTTTACTACACTACAGATACACGCCTATAGTTTTTTGAAAGGGGTTGATCAACTGCATGTTTATAAAAAGATAAGACAGAACCAGATCATAGGGAGCTTTTAATAACAAGGTTCAAGCCTGGACAAATAGGCCAAAGTAGCTTTTTAAGCATTTAAGTTGGTAAAACATCTACAGGGACTGGAATTCTGTATCTTCTAAAAAGATCTGAAGAATCAGATCCGATCCAAACAGCCGCAGACATGTTTCTAATGAGCGGAAGAACAACTCACATCAGTTCATCCAGAGCAAAACTGATTTTTCCCTGCAAAGCAAAATCCCAAGTTGAGGGTATTAAGCAACCCAGATACGCTTCCAATGGAATATATCTGTTTACTGATTTATTTACTATTAGAAGAGATGCAAAAAGTAATGTCTATTATGGTTTTAAACATAGTGACAAAAGTTCAAGAAGAAGATCATTTCTGCAGTCACGATAATGAGTAATTCAATAGGTTTCCATTATTACAATCTTTTTTTATTCTTATAAATGTACAAGTGATTTAAGAGGTTCCACTGAGTAATTATTTAAAATTGAATGGAGATCCTTTACTATAGTGCGACGCCAAAGACTGTCGATTTATGTGCTTGAATTATCTGACAGCTCCCCATAAGAATATCTCTAATAATTCAGGTTACATACAGCAGAATATTAATTGATGAATAAATTAATACAATGTACGATGCAAAGCAATTGTCTGTATTAAGAAATATTAAATTCTGCTTGTTTTGCTAATGTCATTACCTTCTTGGAAAACGAGATTCATTTATAACAACTGTCTGTCAAATCTACAAAATCTGTAATTTGTTGTTGTGTATCATTGTACCAAATATGCCAAATAGTTGCATTTCGATATGGACACATTTACACATTAAAAGGTATTATTTTTGAATGGTTTTATCATGTGTATCCCCTAACCACACTAGGAAACTAGTGCCCTGCACATTTGCATTGTTAAAACATTGAAACGCCAACTCAGAAATAAAGGCTCTGTTGATACTAAATAACTACAGAACTACTAACAGACAATACCAAACATTGGTGCTCTATCACAAGCAAACAGTTAAATTATTTGTCCCCACAAGACATTAACCAATCGAAATCTAAAGTTATGAAAAAACTGAACAATAAAATATACTTTTTATCTTTTCATACCATCTATAGCTCTGGCTGATCACAACTGTGACTATGTAATTGAAAAGAAACAGCCATTCTGTTAAAAAGTGTTTACCTTTAGCTGTCAGTAGAGCTCCAGTGCAGTGGAGTTACCATAATTTTGAATTTAGTTTCACACCTACAGTCCTTTTCTCACTGCTATCTAAATATGAGAACGTCATTGCTCACTGATCCACTGTCATTTGCTTCTTGTAATTCAAAATAAGTACATCCTGCTGATGCGTCACGCACAAACTTTCCAAAGGTGAACTACTGAAACAGTTATTTATGAAGCAGGTATACTCTTTTAGAAGAGTATACTGTTCAGACTGTGTGTATATAGTACACTGTCTCGGAAAGTTACCTTTGAAGCTATACTCTTTTAGAAGAGTATAGCTTCAAAGGTAATTTTCCCAGACAGTGTGAATAGTGTGATATATACAGTAATACACATGGATATGCTTTGATAGAAGCCTCAAATATTACTTGAAGGTAAATGGGTGGAAGAGACTAAGTGGAGTAAGTACTTAGTGTGAACTTTAAACCTTCATGTTGTTGAAGGCCTTTCACATTACTTGGAAACCAATGAAAGTGGGCCTGAATCCAGTTTAAATCAATAAAAATGACATACAATTTAGCTGACTTTCTCAAGAACTATTCCTGCTTTTCCACGAGAGGAAACAGAGGCTACATCATTTTTGTCATCCCTAAATCCTGGATCATATAACTTTTATGCAGTGGAAGGAAGAACAATTTCACGGCCCAGGATCGTAGCTGATTTTACTGATTACTGGGCAAACATGACTAGTGTACAAGTCCTTAAACACAGAACGCTACAAGAAATTAAACAAAAGACATTTGCTAATTGTTTCATTGCGGTTACCAAAATCATATGCCCACCAGACCATAAACATTTTAAATGCGGATTACAGCTACTGAGGCATGTGCTCAGTAGCTTTTTTAGACCCCTTTCCACCACTGCATTATTTGAAATGTTGCATAATAAGCTGAGTGTGGAAACAATCTCAAACATGACGATGTTGTTTTTGATCTGCTATCAGACTAATTTGTCTTGTCCTCAAAATCGAAAACCCTATTTCTTCCTTTCTTGTGGCTATTGTGTTGCAGCCACTATTTGGTCAAACAGCACCATTACTCAGTGATGACAGGCTCAGCATTGCCCTTCTCCTTTTAATGTCCAGGACAATATCTTGACACCAGAGATGTTATTATTCTAATGAAATTATAGAGATTAAGTATATGTCAAATCAAATCAGTTTGCCCTTCTTATAGTCCAATATGTAGCCTTTATTTTGGAATATTTTTTTTCTTCTTTTTCCCCCCACTCGTTCACATCCCGTCCGTCAGTTGTATACACTGCAGTCAGTTGATGAGAGTTGACAGCATGTACAATTTGATTGCCTTACATATGACAAGATTTGAAAAGATGGCATATTAATGTAGACAGCATCAGACTCAGTGATGAGTCACGGACATCAATTGTGTGATCCCCTTGTTTCTAATCATTTAGACATGGCAATTGACCAGCTAATATTGCATCTGCATATATTGATCTCTTTATTGCTACAAATGAATGGAGATGTTTTTTCGCAGCAGGGCTGGCTGTTGCAGAATAATTATCCTTTGGCCATTATTTGTCAGACATTGTAATTACGTTGCATTCCTGCTGTCACAACTAAATACAAAGCCAACAGGCACTGCTGTCTGTCTGATGGGGGACAGTGACATAGACAGAAATGAGTGGTACATGAGGAAGGGAACAAAGGGAGGGGAGAGGCTGCAAAGGGAAACTAGGGACGAAAAGACTTCATACACTGATTTGTTATTCATTAAAGGACAGGGTTCCAGGGAAGGCAGTGAACTGATTTAAAGGGGCTGAGGGAAGCTCGAGGGAGTGACACAGCAGGGGGGCGAAGAGGGATGATTTTATTAATAATATTATCTAAAGTTATTGCACTTCATGCGAATAGGGCACTGGCTAGTGCTATCAGTGATAATAATGGTTTGTGTGAGTGTGGATGTCTGTATAACTCTCTCTAGCACACAGATAGACTCTGCTGGACTTTTGGTATCAACATTTTAATTTGAGCAGTGGAGGATTAAAGCTAAGCACTGTGCCTCTGTACTGGATAATTACAACAAGCTTTTTTTTCCCTTTTCCCCAAACTCGGCAAACTTGCCAAGCCTTGTCCGTCCCACACTTTTACCACTACTCTGCTAATGAAATCAGATTAACCTATAAAATGGTCACTCCTATTGCATTGAACTGGCACCTTTAATCAGTACTTTAAGGTAATGCATCCTTGTACACTAAGAGGGTACCATTACATTTGCAAATGTATTTTAAAAGTAAAATCTCTTAAGAGGCAGAGCTGATGTTGAGCCCAGATTATCCGAAATGGCTGTTGTTAAAGGCCTACTGAAGTGCAGCACTACACACCACGCAGTCTAATAGTACATATACAACTGAATAACATATATCATTGCAACCCATGTCATTGCGGTCAAATTAATGGAGTAATTAATCATTTAAAATTGCACGCTAGCAAATCCCTGAAAACATTCTTGTTTGAGACCCTTGGGGGCGGAGCTCCGTCGTGACGTCACGAGTGTTACCACAAGTTTGGCGTCCATTGTTGCCGGTGTGATTCGTCGTCTTTTGGTTTTCTCAATTTTAGGCTAAAATGACGAAAATTGCGAGTGGGAAGCCATGCATTGCGGCCTTCTGCAGCTAATATAAATATAATCCACGTGTCTACTCTATACACATTATCATAAGTGCTTTGTAGACCATGCATCCCAGTGATGCAGTCCTCATACTCTCTGACTTTGTACTATGAACTGTGAAATAGTATGGCCGGGGCAGCTTTTTAATGGATCTCATGTGTGCAGTGTGGCAGTGGCTACCTGTAATGTTACGTACATGTATCTAGAATTGACTTTTGTATTGGTCATTGACATTATTATTACTATTTGTTAATAAATGGACTCGTCTCAGTTTCACAATGCCAATGGCACAATTGTCTACTGGTTGTGCTTTATCACGGGTCCCAAAGGGTATAACAACTTAGCAATACGTATTTGATTGGTTTAATCAACGTTTCTACACACAATGCTGTTTGGGCAGGCTGCAGTGTTCAGGACTCTGGCGCTATATGACGCCCAGGACTGGGAGGCAGTTTAGAATCTTGGCGACAGATGTCGCCCAAGGTAGTAGACGGGTTAAAGAAAACAACAACAATAACAGGCCAGGGTCAAAAGAAATACTAATTACCTAGGGTGACCAGACGTCCTCTTTTGCCCGGACATGTCCTCTTTTTATGTCCTGTCCGGAGCGTCCGGGGGGGTTTTATAAATTCATGAAAACGTCCGGTTTTCACAGTTTTTCATGGGACCATTAAGCGTGTCCTTAAATTGAATGGCGCAGAAGTCTACTGTACTTAGACTTCCCCCCCAACAATCGCAAGTGTCCTCTTTTTCGCCACCTCAAATCTGGTCACCCTAAATTACCATTATGTATTCTGTAGGCGATCTATATCGTGGTTTATCCCTCCACCGGCTTCGTCGTCCTCACCACTGTCACTGTCACTCCCAGCGTCTGACACGGCTTGCTCAAACATATATGGTTGGACTCCCAGTGGCTCTGCCATGTCGATTTCTCCATCTGATGACGGCTCAGGGGCATCAGAGAGCATCGTGTTCAGCACCAACAGAAACAGACGAATTTTCGCTGAAATCACTCTCACTAGTACTGCTAGCCATGGTTGCAACACCGGTACAGTTACACTCGTGACATCACGCGAAAGTCGTCTGCTACTTCCGGTACAGGCAGACTGTTTTGAGAAGGTCCTCGCCGGCTGATAAAAATAGTTTTTTCTCGTCAATTATTCTGCTTGTACGTGCTCCCCAAAAATACAAGAATTTCACCAAACGATCAAGTAATATACATAGAACTGAACTGCTATCCCTATTTAAGTTTGAACAAAAGTCGTGTGTGTGTGTGTGTGTGTGTGTGTGTGTGTGTGTGTGTGTGTGTGTGTGTGTGTGTGTGTGTGTGTGTGTGTGTGTGTGTGTGTGTGTGTGTGTGTGTGTGTGTGTGTGTGATAGAATTGGACTATGTGTGTAGCATTCAATTTCAGGATGTGCAGTTTAACAAGAGTTTTTTGTATCCTTCCAACTCTCTGTTCTGTATTTCAACTCACTTGATTCTTGATATGTTCATTAGAATTAGCATATAGTTTGATTTTGGCGTCCAAGCTCGGGCCTCTTCACTCCAGATGCTCGCCTGGTGGGGGGGGCATCAGCAACATGAACACAGCAGCAGCAACATGAGTGCAGCAGCAGCAGCAGCAGCAGCAGCAGCAGCAGCAGCAGCAGCAGCAGCAGCAGCAGCAGCAGCAGCAGCAGCAGCAGCAGCAGCAGCAGCAGCAGCAGCAAGACAAAGGCAGGCAGGTCTGGCAGCTTAAATAGAGCGGCAGATTTAGGAGAATGTGTTTGTTTGGTTGTAAGAGGGACGAGGCACGTCACGTGTAAATGTATTATTATTGAGCTAGTCTGAACTTCCTCGCAAGGCTTCGCTCCATGAATGTATCTGGCATTGATTTGGTTATAATTTCTCAGCTTGAACAGCTAAAAAATAGGGGTTTTCCATTTGCAAGGTGGTTCTTTATCCTCGTTTCTTTAAACTATGCATTTAATCTAAAGCCAAATTAAACAGATGGCCTAACCTTTTTTGTTAACCGAAACATCTACTAAAAAAGATCTGTTTGATTTATGGAATATCACATTCAGTGTATCTGGTTTGGACAACAACAACAACAACAACAACAACAGTCTAGTTCTGGATATTAAAGTAAAGCATAAACCTTTTAACAAGCATGTTGAATTTGCTTTTTTTTTTAGCTGTTTTGTTCTGTTCCATTTACTGTGACAAAGTAATCAACAAAGAGTTCCTTTTTGATGTCCACGTAGTCTTGGTTGGCATATTTTTTTCATGCCTTGTGTGTGTGTTTATGAATAAAGGGGAAAGCAGTGTTTGACCATGGACACAATCATCCCAACAACAGAAACATGCATGTGCTGTGCCTGTTAAAGCAATTCTCCCCATCGCAATGATCCAAGTCATGATTAGTCAAATCTAGGTCCTAACATCACAAGGCTGACATCAAGGAACAAAACAGATCAAAGAAATGGAAAAAAAATTTAAAAAATAACTGTGGTGCTATTGGACAAGGAAATTAATGGAGCCACATTTCCCATATTTTATGAATAGAGAGCCTTTCTTTCTCTGGTTTGTCATTGTTTGAACTTATTTAGAAATAATATTTAGATTTATGTTTTGTGGCTCTTTACTATTTCTGCATCTCCATCCTCTATTTTCTGTCAAAGCCTTTGAAAGTCTGCCTCCAACCCCCACTATCCAAGCACCATTGCCCCCTTATTTAAATTTCTCTTCTCCCACCAACTTTTTTTTCTCTCTTTCTCCTCTTCCCTATGCTATCATTTACTCTCCCATCGGTCTCCCATGGTCTGTACCCTTACTTCCACATAGCTGTCTCCACCTACGTTGCCTCTGATTCAGTCACCTTGTTAGCACTTTGAAGCTGTTAAGATCAGAGAGCTTGACAAGCTGCAGTGAAATGTGGCAGGCCTACTCCTGATTACACAGACTTAAATATAAGACAGCCAATTTGCTCCCGCTTTGAAACCCTCAATAAACCCAGGATTCAGCGAAGCCAAAATCCTAATATCACTACCGGATATGAAAAATCCTGCTCCAGAAATGTCTCGCCTTTCTATTTTATTATTTTATTTTATTTCGCCGCTTGATTCTGTAATTGTTAAGAACATGAACTTGCACTTGTAAACATTTTTAATTCATCTTCACACGTGTGTAAAAAGATTTTGTGCAATTTGCGGGATTTTGCTGACGTTTTTAAAAGGGATATCTTTCATTTCTAAATCATCATTACCGAAGCTGAGTTTGTGTAATAATGTACTTGTATATACAAACTCAGAAGAGCTGACAAGAAGGAAACTTTGTGTCACTGTGTGTGAGTCATATTTCACTCCCTTAAGCTGGTTAGCCTACAGTGACAGCTAGACACTTTGTTATGACCCAAAGGTGAACCTGACAGGGCTTCAACAGCCTCACTCTCCCCTGAGTCACCCCACAGCCCCCGATGTAAACCCTTAGGCAGTGCTTACTTCTTGCATACATTTTAGCTTAAAGCCAGATACTGGTTCATAATACCTGCTAAGCCACAGCGACAAATGCACATTCTAAGTAAGTTTAAAGAAGAGGTTCAGATTATTTTATCAGTGTTATCTACAATATGCTGTTATTGTACCCCTATGTCATGAATGATGCGTGTTGTGAGAGTTGCTGGTCACTGTAATCATTCTTTTCATACTGGCCATTAAGTAAACCTTTTTGAAGTCCTTCTGCGCACAAATGTTTTCAAAGTTTCGATCAGGCTAATATTAGGTTTGGGCAGACCATATTAAGGTAGTAAAATGTATCAAACAATGTACAATTTAAATGCACACATGGGCATATGAGTGATGTCTATATTATTCGTAGAAATTCCCATAACATAGCATTTTCGTATTTTGAATTTCTTGTAATCATTAAATATTCTGATTTGGTGAGTCCTGTGGGCTAAAACTAATAAACTGATAATTCCTATGCAAGTCCTGGAAGAATGCACAAAATAACTAAAATAATATCTAAAGAGTTTATACAAATCTAAAAATATGTGCTTCATGTGTTTCTAAAAGCCTGCTTCTTCACACATTTGTCAAATGTGTGCACCTGCCTTTAACATTGCTAACATTATGTGGGCAAGCATGGCAAGTAATCTTCTACGTTAAAGTGTGCTCTGTTTTTTGTCCTTGCAATTTTGTGAGGTGGTCATAAAATGTTTGTAGTGTGCGCTGGGATCAGCAGCACTGCTCACCTTGTAATCTGCCTGTAACAATGGATTTAAATAGCTACCCTTTTCTAACTGCGGTAAATAACTAACGTAATGCCCCCAAAACAATACTCAAACTGCAAAACCCTGTGATCAGTACTTAAATCACATGGATTATGTGTTTCCTTATTGAATGTTTGGTCTGAAGAAGGTAGACTTTGTCCTTTAATATATATGGTTGCATGTATTTGTTTTTAGTCTTTTTTTTCCCGCTTTTCACAAGAATACTGACCTGACGAATGAAAAATGTTTCCAGCCCAAACTAACTCTATTCCCCCCTCTTCATATACAGTGGTATGCAAAAGTTTGGGCACCCCTTAGGAAAACCACTGCATCAGTTTGTCACTTGCTGAGCTTTTGAAGCAGCAACTTCATTTTAACATATGTTATACCTTATGGTAACAGAAACATCTCAGTAGTGAAATAACTTTTATTGGTCAAACAGAAACATGTTTATGTGCATTCAAACAAAAATAGGCATGTGCATAAATTTGGGCACCCCTAAGAAATAATTCCATTAATATTTAGTATTGCCTCCTTTTGCTGCAATAACGGCCTGTAGACGCCTCCTGTAGCCACAGACAAGTCCCTTAAGCCTGGCAGGTGGTATTTTGGCCCATTCTTCCACACAAAACGTCTCCAGTTCAGTCAGGTTTCTTGGCCTCCGTGCATGGACAGCCTTCTTCAAATAAATCCATACATTTTCAATGATGTTAAGGTCTGGGGACTGGGATGGCCATTCCAGAACATTGTACCTGTGCTTCTGCATGAATTCCTTGGTGGATTTTGATCGGTGCTTAGGATCATTGTCCTGCTGAAAAATCCAACCCCGGCGTAGCTTCAACTTTGTGACTGACTCTAGAACATTCTTGTCAAGAATCTCCTGGTACTGTAAGGAATTCATGTGGCCCTCAACTTTAACAAGTTTTCCAGTACCTGTGCTAGCCACACAGCCCCATAACATGATAGATCCTCCACCAAATTTTACAGTGGGCAACAAGTTCTTTTCATTGAATGCAGTGTGTTTTTTTCGCCATGCATACCTGTTCATGTTATGACCAAATAACTCAATCTTGGTCTCATCTGACCACAGTATTTTGTTCCAAAATGCTTCTGGCTTGTCCAGATGTGCTTTTGCATACCTCATGCGACTCTTCTTGTGATTAACACTCAGGAAAGGCTTTTTGCACATCACCCTTCCAATGAGCTCTTCCTGGTGCAAAGTACGCTGGATTGTGGAACGGTGAACAACTACACCATCAGCAGCCAGATCTTGTTGTAGTTCTCTGGAGGTGGTCTGTGGCTTCTCTGTGACCATTTTCACCATCCTTCGCCTGTGCCTTTCCCCTATTTTTGTCGGCCTACCACATCTTTCCTTCACACGGACTGTTCCTGTGGCCTTCCATTTCACAACTACGTTTCTGACTGTGGAGACAGACAGTTTAAACCTGTCAGATAATTTTTTGTACCCTTCTCCTAATTTATAATGTTGGATTATCTTAGCTTTCAGGTCAGTGGAGAGTTGTTTTGAGGTCCCCATCTTGCCACTCCCTAAGAAAGAACCTAGGCCAGGCACAGCCAGCTATTACCTATGTTAAATAGCCTTTTTCATGATTGGTTCCACCTGTCTTTGTAATTGAAGGTCTAATGAGCTAATCAAAGCAATTTTGTGCAGCAACCTGTCAGCTATAAATCCGTACAGGTGTTGAAATGAATGCTATTTATAAGGGTGCCCAAACTTTTGCACATCCCATTTTTTGCATTTTATTTTATTATAATAAAACTATGTAATGCTACCCTAAGAATTTTGGTCTGGAAAACACTAAAACGTCTACATCTTTGTAGGAAAACAAATGTTGTTGCTGTGATCTTCTATTATAAAGGAAAAGCAAATTGTCATGAAATCTCAGAGGGGTGCCCAAACTTTTGCATACCACTGTAACTGTCTTCATCTGGTGACACTGATGCAAAATGTAAAATGTGCAGCTCTTAGAAAGATGCATCAAAGATTTGACCAGTGGAGCATGATTTTTGCTCAGCAGCAGCGGACTCTTCATGTAAATTTGTTAAGGGTAGATTTGCACTCCTGTTTATTATTTGCTAACAGAGTGATGTCCTGGCTCTGACCTTTAGTTTACTGAGAACAATTTGCTAAGCATTGTATGTGTGTTTTTCATGCTGCCAACTTGAATCACTCCAGTGAGGATAGACTGACAGACGGATGGGTATATTCAGCCTGAGGGGGGAAAAATAGCATCATCCCAGCAGAATGATGAACTCACTATCTATGTATGCCTGTGTGTGTGTTTGGATGTGTGTGAGCAAGCAAATACAGTAGGTAGGTGTGTGCATGTGGCTGGTTTAGCACATGTACAGTAGGTATGAACTTACAAGCATGGTGCCAGCATTTGTGCAATTCAATTAATAAATGACATTTCACACACATGCTTGTCTCCAAAAATCTAATTTAGAAACACAGAAAGTCTTGGGGAAGCATATCCTGCAGCGCATGACTATGCACACTTTTATTGGACAACTCTCACCGTTTGGACCAATGAAACTTGTTTTATTATAACTAAAATATTGATACCATCAAAGTAACCGTAAGTATATTTCCTCTGACTGTTCAAGTATTTGTCTTCAGGATGATTCAGAATGGTGAAAATAGGCAAAAACAGATAGATAAAGAGGAGGGGAAAATGGATGAGGGAGGCAATATGAAGGCTCAGCCCTGCATTATTCTGCAGGTTTTACGACAAAATACTTAATGAAAACCCCCGCGAGGGTGATAGAAGCCTGTATTTAATTAAGCCTTTATAAAATATTAACTAGGGAGGCCGGGGCGATTTCCCCTCTCCCCCTGTATGGTCTGCACACTGCACACTCACACTACATAGATAGCTTTGAGTTATCATTTTAGAAAGAAGGTGAGAGGGGGAGAAAGAGAGGGAGGGAGCAAGTCTAGTGCTCACTAAAGAGCCAAAAGGGAGGTTGGGATGGGGGACCAATGCTGCTCCTATTGCTGCCTCTGGAATGTCTTCTAATCACATTAGGGGGAACTATAGCTCTGATTTATAAAGGCTCTTTTAAGTTCACTTTTCAGCCCTGGCACCTCTATGTCTCTACCTTTAACAATCTTTGAAACGACTTTGATCTCCTAATTTGGGCGTCACATCCTGTGAAGGGCGCCATGTGCAAAAAAGGTGTAAATCATTACTAGAACGGAGGTGTCTTTTTTTATATGACAACGATGATGGCTGGTTATAGGAAGCTCTAGGAAGGCCTTAAGCTGCAATTGCCATTGAAGGGATAAGATAAGGGAATGGGTGGAAAGTATGGACTAATTTCAAATGGTCACGGCTGAGGACCAAATGTCATTTTCTGACAACTATCAATAACACAAACCATCAGTATTCACAGAAGTTAAAACTAAATAGAAAATGCTATGCAAAATATGTGATATATTAAACTCAACGCCCACATACTGGTTTACTGAACTTCCAGCTGCATCTAACAGCTTTCATCAGTGAAGTGGAGTTAGGTGTCATGAAGTGTCCATATGTGATATCAAGTGGTCATACATTTGTGAAAGATTGTAGCCTTTAAAGTTTGTGGCCTCTAGTTGACACCTTCCCATTCAATGCAGTCCGGTGGGTTCACATACAGTACTTTGTGTTGTAGGCGTATAAAATATGTTTGGAAAAACATATTCTTAGCCTGCCTTCAAATTTACTCCAACAAAGTAACCCATGAATTAATTCAAAGTAAGTAAATTACAGAAGATTTTGCAACAATGAAGTATTTCCTTAACAATTAAAGACTTTGATGTAAACATTGCATATTTAATTACATATAACATTTAACTAAAATATACTTGCCTGTTATGTGCTTCAAATCAATTTTGACTTTTTTTTCTTTTTTTTTTTCCTCAAGATTTAACCAACACCCTTGCTAACAAAAAATGTAAATATAGTTTAAGTTTACATGATCGGACATGATATTGCCAGAGCAAATACGTATATCAACATTATTCAACTTAAATACCTTAATATACAATGTTTCCTCATTATGTGTATGTTTCTAGTAAATTGCACCTGCTGCTGCAAAAGTGATATGGTGTAAACCTAATTCTGAAGCATTAGGGTTGCCATGCTGTCACATAAAATAAAATAAACATAAAGTGTGAGTCCCAGTTTATGAATTAACTCAATTTAATTTAATTTTACAGATCCATACAGACTCTGATGAGGGTGAAGGCAACATCAAGTACACTATCACGGGAGAAGGGGCAGGGACCATCTTCATCATTGATGAGCTTACAGGAGACATCCATGCTACAGAGAGACTGGACCGAGAAGAGAAGGCTTCCTACACACTGAGGGCCCGGGCCAGGGACCGGCTATCCAACGACCTTCTGGAATCAGAGTCAGAGTTTGTCATAAAGGTCCAGGACATCAACGACAGCGAGCCGAAGTTCTTGGAGGGACCTTACATCGGCAGTGTGGCAGAGCTGTCACCCATAGGTAAGCCAAGAACCATGTAGTGCAGTCAGACAGGAATCATCTGTTTGGAGCTTTGGGCTCAGAATGGCCCAAAGGTGCACAGTACTGAATATAATCAGTAGTTATATTACAGTTTTTTTCATGATACATAAGTATGGGTCTTTAACATAATGCTTTGTCCTCGGCTCAAGGGAGCAAAAAAATGCCAAGTAGAGCAATATGCTAAAATTCTCCCCTATTCTTAAGATGGCAAAAAGCAGACAGGGGTTGTTAGATGGAAATAGAAATGGCAACAGTGAATTCATTGTGGATGAAAGGGGGTAGAATGGTGACATGGATTTGAGGAGGGTAGCAATGTGCACAATATTTTCATAGAGGCTGGCATTTGAAATTGAAACCACAATGCTTTTAATCTTGACAAAAGTGTTTCTATTGTCAGCAACAGTATTAGCTGCGCTCCATGGGTTGCTCAAAATCTTAGCGGATTCTGAAAAAAAAAAACAGCTGAACTAAAGTGTCATGGGCTTCATTAGCATGGTATTAGTGTCACAGACATCACTGATGTTTAAAAAACAAAATTATGTTTTGCTGCCAAGTGATATCACAACACCATGTGTGTTCAGAGTGTTGTGTGTGATACTGATTTGTGCATGTGTGTGTATTATCATGCATATGCAGAAGAGGAGGGTGTGCTCCTTGTTTGAATGACTCCAGGAGTGGTGCAGAATGGAATGGCTCTTCCCTATTCAAGCCTGATTGGAATTAATTTGTGCTTCCTCAGCATGATCCAAACCATGGGCATTTCTGCCTACAGTGCTCTCTAAAACTGAATGGTGTGTGTGTGTGTGTGTGTGTGTGTGTGTGTGTGTGTGTGTGTGTGTGTGTGTGTGTGTGTGTGTGTGTGTGTGTGTGTGTGTGTGTGTGTGTGTGTGTGTGTGTGTGTGTGTTTGCACATGCATGCGCGTGCATGCACGTGTGCATTTGTGTGTGAGGGATTGGGAAGAAGGGGGGAGAGAGTGTGAGGGACAGAGCAATTGAAGGGTAGCAGAAAATAGGAGACTGATAAATAGAATAGGAAAAATGCAGAATTTTTTTAAAAGATGCAAAACTGCGGAAAGCAGTTATTATGTTTCCAAGAAGGAAACGGATGGAGTCATAGAGACCATGCTAAGTTAATGTTAGTTAATGTAATCTTAATGATCTCGACCCTTCCACTTTGGCTGTTCCCCCTTGTGTGACCCTATCGCACCTTACTCCAATTATGAACTAAATGAGTGTGCAGTTCATGTTTTAAACATATTTGTGAAGCACTAGGACTAATGATGTAACAGCTACTGCTTAGTCAACCCTTCTCTGCCCCATCCCTATTGCTGTACTTTCCGCTGTAAGCCTGTAGAACATCATCTAAGGCCAGCAGTATTTTTTTTGGCATGTCAGTGATAAGGTCACAAGCACAATGACAATATCTGAAGGGAGGAAAATGAAAATAAAGGTGTCTGACTGCCACATGTCACTCACCAGCTCATGGGCTTTCAACGCCGTGTCTGAAGCAGTCTTTGAATAGGTGGAGAATATCACTTAAAGGGAAACTCAGCTTTAATGTACAGTATGTTCTTCATATTGTATAATACCAAACTAACAACAACTACTACATTATCAAGTATTGCCTTTGTAATCAAGGGCCTGAAAAAGCTGATTCCTCTTTTTTGTCAACAATCTAATAATTCAGTGAACCGCAGCGCTGCCCTGGGTGATTACGATAAGCATTGGCACTGCAGATTATTTTTGGGTCAATTTCACATACGCTGTCCTGCTGCTGTGAATAATCACTCTCAGCACTAAATTTGTAATAATCCATGGTTAAAAATAATCCCCAACAAATATACTGTTTACTCTTCCTGATAAAAACCGCAGTGCCCGGCCGCTTTCGGTAAATTAATAAGCATCAAAATGTGTTTTTGTAACCTGTTTTGGAAGATTGAAATCATTACAAATTGGCTTGGGGCTGAGTTCAGTAGACAGAGATGTTAAATGGGAATTCATCGAGAGACAGAATAAATGCATTGTCCAATGGATTTATTAGGACAACTAAAAAAGCAAAACACCCGCTGTTTATTTGCTTTTGCATATCTGTGTTTATTTGTCCATTGAGCAGGCTCAACGGCATCCGCACTTGTTTTATATTATTTTCCAACTATGAGCAAATCCTATTATTTTGTCCTTTGCATCATCCAAAATAACTGTCCGTCCCCACCATATAAGCATACTGTCATCTTTTATAGTGAAGACTTGATTTTTGTTCATTTTTCCTTTGTGACCACATTTTATACCCAACACCTGGTAAGAATCAGTCGGTTTTATGTCATTTGGACTCAGCTCCTGTGATCTGAGGTAGGGTTGTGTTTTATTTTATGATGGAATCAGGATGCAAGCATTATCCACACCAGTGATGTGCTCACTGTGCTGTTTTATGGCCAACCCTACAGCAAACTGCTTCGAAAACCGTCAGGCCATAATAGTAAGAAAGTAATCAGTAGTCAGCTGCCTGAGGCATATTCATTTTTACTTATCACTTCTGTCATGTCTCCCAGTGCACATCTTTGTCATGACTTTACAGCTTTTACCCCTCCCTCTTTGTGCAGACGCTTCATGTCTGTCAGTCTAAATGCCTCTGTTTTTCTGTCTTTTTGCATGCTTGCTCAGCATCTGCAACCAAACAAAATACTTGTTTACCTTTGTTTGTTTGTAAGGCTTGGTTAACTCTGAAAAGGAGAAGAGAGGGCAAATAGAACAGGAGCAGGAAAGATGATGATGAAATGTGAGGGCCCGAGCTCTGTGTTGTCCTTTGGAGAATGTGTGGCTAATGAAATTGCTGTCTTAAATCAAATTTGTAGTGCATGGATGATTGAATGTTGCTTTGAGAACCGTGAATGTCTTTCTGTTGGGAAAGTAGAGGGAACATGTATGGAGTCACTATTCAGAACGCTGCTGTGTCCTCTGACTCATAATGATAAAGACTGTGAAAAATGGATTTAATACAGTCTCTTGGTAGAGGACATCCTGGACCGAACACAACCCAGAATAATCTGACTTGAAGATGTTGCTTAGGAATGACTTATTATATTATATTATATTATAACATGATTTATCACAGCTCAAATACATGTGTTGTATTTATTGATTTAGCAGATAATAAAATATGTAATTAGTAGTACTTACTTAACAATCCGAGACAACAGGGTGATCTAAATTTGAAGAGCTTTATTGACAAATGTGTGGCTTACTTACAGTCAACAGGATGTCTATGTTAAGCTTACATTGCACTCATAAAATGCCTTGGGGAAAAACATATTACCTGGTTCAATTGTTTAGTTTATTTGAGATCATAATTGTTTTTTGAGATTTCCGGGTAACTTTCGTATTTTTTAAGAGCTACTGCAACAGTGTACAGGGATAGTGGCTCAGCTGTGGCTTTGGCACATTCTTTTGGAATAAGCATTTTCTCCCAGTTGCTTCTATCTGTTTGTTTACAGTGTTTCCTTGCATTGCTTCCAGTTCACGCATGATCACCAGATTGAAGGAAGGAATGGATATGGCTGTTGTTAAAGAAACACATTTACCCCAGTGAGAAGATAACCAGTTTCAAATGTATTGACATAGTGATGCTTCAGAGCAATGAATCATCCATGTTCCCTTCTGACTTTAACTTTGGCTACAATAAAAATTCTCTATTTTAGTTTCACTAGTTTCATGTTTTTTTGCACACACACTTTTTGTATACGTGTGTGCATCTCACACACCTCACCCACAACTATTTTATTGGATATGAGAATAATGCTATTTGAATAGCCTCATACTAGTTATTTTAATTTATTACATATTTCACTGTATTTTTGAGGCTTAAGGAAGATGTTTTATATTAAAGAAACAGTGTATTATAGCTCTATTTGATTAATGGATGCTCATTTATAAACCGATGGGTCATCTTTCTCTTTATGGCTCACCATCCTCAGTGTTTTCTGAATAAAAATGAACTCATCATCATGTAATTCACCTGCAATTTTAAAAGCTCTAATGTTTCTTGTGTCCATTTGCAAGGTGATGTGAGATGTACAAGTCTATTCATTTTAAACTCCCATCTTTCCATTATGAAATACCTCAAATTCATATTTGTCAAACAGCCTTGTGTTATCGTAAACGTCCCAATAAAAGTTCACTGAGACCACTTGAATTTGCATAATGTGTTAACATATAAAGAGGTGTATCCTTAATATGTATATTGCCGAATCACAGACACACGCTTTACTAGGGAGTTAGAAGAATACGGAGCTATAGCCTGCTTTAGAGCACGTACGTTTCACAACTAAGACCAGTAACATATTATATATCTTTGAGACCAAAGTTTTGGGTGGTGAAAATAACTTGTATGTCAGTTTTCATCTGGTAAAACGTAATGATAATGAACAGGCAGGATTGCTTTGTTTCAAGAGAAATAAGGTTGTCGATATTTATTCATTTTTTAGGAAATCTCCTTTAAGTTTAATATCATTTTTAAAGTGTTCCCTCAAAAAGCAGAGCTGCAATAAGCAGATGAATTGTGATGAAATGAGGGGCAATTCATTACGATGTGGTGTTAATAGCCATATTTTAATTGTATGTCCAGCTAAGAAAAAATGTAATGGATTTGAGTGAACTCTGTATGTTGGTTTGTTCTTCAGTCAAATGCAACAAACAAATAGAGATTACGCCTTCTAACTTCTGGATTGCGTTTTTTTTCATTAAATTGGAGTAGAACGTTTCAAAATATCAAGTATCCAAAGAGACTTTTGGTATTCCTTGCAGTTTTTCTTTTACCCTTTCAATTTGATTTTTTTATGTACTTTTTTTGTTAGTTAGCAATTGAGTTTATCATTGCATTTTGATAAAGTCTGGTTCTTATGGTTAGGGTTAGGTTTGTGATTTTCTATCTTGCAATCATCCGTTGTCTGTATGGGATTATTTTTCCCAGTTTTTTGCTTGTGGCGAATCTTACTGATGATTTATAAGTAATGGTGATAGTTCAGATATATCTTTAAAAATAAGCTTTCAAGATGGCAAAAATTAAGTAAAGAAGATAACATGTTTTGTTTAAGTGTATTCAAAAGGTTAACTGGAGATTAATTGAAAACCATCTCCTCATTTTGTGTTACTTTAAGCAGTGTGTGTGTCTCATAGCACAAACAAATGTGATCATAAAAATTAAGCCTATTTACCTTTCAATATAATAACAGCTTTTTCATGGTGCATATACTGTATGTTAATACAGCTTACTTAAGATAACCAGCTTTCTAGTATTTACAACATTACTATTTGAATTGGATCAATCCCTTTTCCTTTGGTTTTCAATAGCCATGGTAAGTTGCAAAATATTTATGTAGCTTTGAGATACAGAAATGTTTTTTAAACCAAGAGGCCAAAGCAATGTCTAACGTGTATGCCAATAGTGATGGATTGCTGTATAGTTTGGGATCTTTTACAGTAAGGCATTGGATAGATTGAGTTTTAAGACACAATATCTAGGACACATGCTGCTGAGACATTATTGGCTGTGACACAGTGCCACCCCAAGCTAATGCTTATGCTCCACACACCTAGCTCATATTGAAGTAATAAAGACAGGCCTGTTCCAATTTGAAATCTTTGAATCCAAGTTTTATTACAATGTGTTACTATATGCATACTAAGACATCCATCTGTTTTCTTTTTGTTCAGTTTTTATGTGAGCTGACTGAAAGGTAGCACAGTGTGTTTAGTTTGAAACCATTTAGTCACTGAGGCAGACATCCTCTCCTACCATTCAAAGGTCTTGAGATAGCGAGGGAGTCTGATGGAAATGTGGCTAAGAGGGGCAGCTCTTGATGGTGGAATCACAACAGGGTGAAACGTTTCCAAAGAGCTTATCCTGTGATTGATGTGGTTCCATTAGAGACGACCCGAGGTCCTCTGAGTGACAAAGATGTGGCACGACATGACGGCCTTGTCGTGCCCTCCAACCTCAGGTAACACTGACTGACAAGTCACTGTGTCTTAAGAACAACAGGCAGGCAAATAACGGTCTGATAACAGACATTGAGCTGACTGCTATTGTAAGCTATTATATACCAATGATACTAGTTGATGTAGTGTAGAATAACCCAACACAGAAAAAGAATAGACAGAGTTTAAAGTAACTCAATACCAGCCTTGGACTGACATCTATCCTATTCTAATTCAAGAAAAACATAGTCTGATATATGAATTGCAAAGGCCATTTAACAACAGGGAAGTTAAAATGATTCACTGCACCTTATGCTGCTAAACAAATGTCACCATCTGAGGCTTTCTTGCATTCCTCCATACCTGTAGGTATGTTATTTCTGTAAATGATATGATCTTATTCATTTTGTTGGATTATTTATTATTTATAATTATACTTAACTATACTGGTTTCAATAAGCCACATGTTGTTTCAATGAATCGAATACAATGAACTCTTTATAGAATAGTTTTTCTACTCAAAGACACTCACTAAGCAGGTGCTCAAAAACACCAGTGAAATATCGAGGTTGAAAAGACTGAGAGAACAGATAATATAATAAAAGCCCTGTGGAAAGTAGGTTTTAAGTGGCTTCATGAATGTCACTGACCCATCTATCGGGGGGTACACAGTGTCAACAAAATACACAAGCATCTAAAGAGTGTTAATGGAGACTGACACAAATCATAGCAATATAAATCGGTAGAGAAGGAAAAACCTGTCAATAACGGTTTATAAATGTACTGACATTTTACCCCCAAAGTTACTTTTTGCCAGTACTGTTTTGGCAAGTGATTTGTTTCATGAAAACATAAAATAAAAATCAAGAAATAACAGAGCCTTGAATGAAAAAAATCTCATTCAAGTAGGGTGCCTTTAATGCCTGGTTGTTCACAACCAGGAGAACATGTCCCTTTTTTTCTTTGATGTTTTATCTCATCTATTCCTGTCTTTTGTCCTAACCATCTGCATTGTTAGCATGAGAGATACATTCCCTACCACTTTTCTATTTAATGTGAGAACTCCGCAAGGGGATTAAAGACATAATCACCCCCCCTGCTGTTGGGGTCCAGAGAGAGGATGCCCAGGAGGCTGCAAATTGCTGCCGTCAACATTAGGACAGCCGGGCCTTGTCATGCTAACAGAGGATGAGACATTCGGAGCAGCAGGATCACAGGAGAGAGAGATGCGACAAGGCAGGAGCAACTTACAATCAATATTCTCTGCCAACCTCCTTTATGTATATGACCAGTAACTACCATTATGTGCTCAACAGTAGCGCTTGACATAATTGATTTGGGCCGATGTGTGTGGTGTCATGTGTATGAATCAGTGTGTATGTTAGGGAGATGGAGAGAGAGAGATAGATGTGTGATTTAGTGTGTAAGGAGTCATGGAAGAAGTGAAAGACTAAAGCAGCACAAGAGATTTGCAATTGTGAAATTGATTAAGGCTCTTACTTTTTCAATATTGCGGAGATGCGATCAGGCAGAGAAGCAGGGACACTGTCTTAAGAGTCTTTTGCATTATTTATTCTGACACTGTGCAAAGAATACGCTGTCTCTGAAATAATAATGTTGATGCCTAGCCCGTTGAGGGAGGATGATAGGAGAGGAAAGTTATGCTGCTTCAAAGTTAAAAACGTTGACATTGTTTGTCTACAGACAAATATTCAAATGTAATGAGAGGTTAAAGTATAATCTTGACATGCCACACCGACCCACACTATTCTCTTCAAAAGAAATAATGATTGGATCTTTCAGTAGACTTAAATTCAAAGGTTAGCAAAGAATAGATTTACAATTTGTGTCAAGAGGGATGAAAAATATCCCCAAATCCTTGTAGAGATCCGGACGGGGATCAATGTAAGCAGGCTATTGGCTTTTATCACATGGCGGATTTTTCTCCCCTTTATACTTTACATTCTCTCTCACCCTCCTTTGCTCTTCCCACCTCTCTCTCCTGGGGCATTTATGTGAATGAGAGAGGAATGAATCACTGTAGAAGTAGTGAAGAAATAACTTTTCATGTGAAAACACCTCAGCTTTTATGGCTTTACTAAATGATCCATAATGCGGGCGGGGAGCACTCAGTCCTGCAGATTAAGGCGGGTCGTACCGAGAAAAGAGGCTCAGCGCTGCAGCCGTTAGACCCCTCCACTGAAGCTCGCACCAGTACAGCACCAGCTGAGGTAGGCACAAATCTCTTTTACGAGGCTGCCTCTTAAATAGCTGTCAGTCTAGTGTCTCACACGTGGCACACTCCTCCAGCTCCCCTTGCAGTAATTGAACGATCTCTCCCGGAGTGCTGAAATGGTGTGGGAACCCATTCCAACAGCCTGTGTTGACACCATTAAACCAAACTTGTGCATAAATCTCATTACAAAGCCTTTGTCACCCACAATCTACTGAATCGTCCACACCCCCAAAACAACCCTACTGCTTGCTCCATTTCATCAAAGATAGCCTCAGAGTTAGTTTGCATCTGAATAGTATTTACATTATTCCTCAAGGGATACTATACACTGCCTTAATAGTATATCCAACACAGACTGGATGGGGTTATTTTTAGAAGGACTGTTGTCCCTATGTTACAGCATTTTAGGAATAATTGTGTGCACTGGTAATAAACAGACTAATTAATAGAAAGGAATAATCCCTAAACCTTTCATTCTTATTTATTTATATAAGTAATTCACTTAATTAGCGTTTAATTTGTGGCAACATGTGGGATTGTTAGTGCCTTAATGAAAGTTACATGTTAAAATAATAGAAAAATATAAATATTAAGTGTTAAATAACGTTAAATAAATGTACACCGATTATGTCAAAATCATATAAAAATATGCACTTTGAAGACTGTTATAATATTGATGTCTTCTCATTGGCAGTATCATCCTTGACCTCACCTTAATGGCTGAATGGGTCACCCAGCAGTATATCAGGGTGTACTACAGTGGAATCAAACTTGTTTACACCGATGCAGCAATAATAGAAAATAAAGCACCCGGTGTAAACAATACAGTTTAGTTTAAAGTATGTTGCCACTGTTTATAAAAATAAAAAAACTGAAGCAATTACACAAGGTATAAATGACTGTGTCATTCAATTTCCTCATTGGTGTAATTATGTATGACATTTTAAGAATAGGAAAGTTTTTGTTGTATAACCAAACCAAAGAAACACAGCACAGACAAATGTGTCTGTTAAGAGGAATAAAGAGAAACCAACCTGTATGTTTGGGTAATTAAAATTGTTATTGCTACAATGCCTGCTGTTTCATCTGAGAGCAGTTTTATTAGTTGGTGGGAGAAAAACATCTCTTAAGCTAATGAATTTCAGGAGCTTCACTCCATTAGAGATACTGCTATTACTGCAATATGCATTACATTCAAATCTGAGAAAGCCAATAATTTTCATTGAATTCCCACAAGTCCATCAACTGTAGAATCTGCTTAAGTGCCAACCAAGCCAACAGATACTGTAAGTAATGACTTCCTTCACTGAAAACACTGATGCAAGCCAGAGCTTTAATAAGAACCCAAGTGCCAAACTCACTGCTTCACTTCTCTTTTTAATATAAACACAATAAAGAAGCATTTGCATTTATATAGTTCTTCCAAGCCATCTGACGTTGCTGCCAGCCAGTACCCAGAGACAGCTCAGCATCAAACTGATTGTTACCTGGGGAAAATTAAGATAAGGAAGTAATCCCTTGGACGAAAATGGCTTTGTTGGACAAACAGCGGTAGGGCCACCCAGGTAGCGGAATTAGCAAACCCCTGCCCGCTGCAAGTAATGAAAATACCAATACAGCCTTATGTTTTCAATGTGATAAGAAGGATATCTAACTCATCCCTCAATGGGATACAGCATATCGTGATCTTCTAAGGATTAGGGTTGTTTGCATTCTGGTATGGATGGGGTAATGAATGTATGATGAGACTCAGAAAATGAATGAAAAGCTAATATACAGTAGTTAATGTGCAGTGCTATGAATCTCTTGGAAGTACAACATATCAGGATTTAACTGAGACAAATACACGGTTGTTGAAATGTTCATTTGTTGGTGTTGAAATTGCTGAACAAACACGCCATGTATTTTTGCGTGTCCTCTTCTTTTTCACCCCAATAGGTTATTAGGTTAAATTACCTTTGAGCTTCTTTTTTTTCCCATTGCCACAAACTAGCCTTTAAATAGCACACCCTCATTTGTTTCACTTGTATCATAGACCAGGTTGAGGGCTGCTTTGTATGCTAACTATGCGTTGCATGCATACCTGCAAGCTCCTATCTACATACAGGGTGAACAAAGGAGTGCTATAGGTGACAGGAACAGAATAGTGATCGGAGCTGTCTGACTTAATGGCTGAATGACTTTAATGATAATCCACTAGCTTTTCTCCCCCCTTAGGAGCTCCATTGGATGACAGGAAACAAACAGTGCTCTGACACTTCCCACTAATTAGCATCATTAGCATATGGCCATTATGTGGCTGGACAGTAGCATGACAGGGCTCTAAGAAAGGCTACAGCGGTGACCTTTGGTCGACAACACCAGCTGTCAGTAATTACCCATAGTATTGGCCAGAGAGATGGAGACAAAGACCGACTCCTTGTCCTTGAGGACCTTTGGCACCCAGTTATGTCCCCTCTTTTATTTTTTTTGTTCTGAAAATTATTTATAATGAGACAAAATGTGCTTACTTGCTAAAAGGCAGGTATGCAACACTGTTTAAACAACAGGCGTTTGCCTTCTTTGCATGCAATGGTATTATGCATATGGTCCTTTGTGAATGCTCTTTTTTTTATGCTATTAATAAATCAACTCAAAACCAAAAAGTTTAATTTGCTTCAGGCCAAGCTTTAACTAAAATGCGTGACTAAATGGAGGGATGCACCATTGTATGCGTATTTTCTGCCAGAGGCCTGAGAAAGCGCACTGTTGACAAATATAAAGCACTAAGTGAGAAATAATGACTTCAACACTGTTGCTCCACAAATCCACATTTTGAGGATTCATGTGGAAAGGAATCCATTCTCTCCCTAAGTGCCAGTAATCACGAGTAATTGTTTGTTGTAGAATTCTTAAGCTTCTAACAGTCTTTGAAGATATAATGTTGACTTTATGACTCCATGTTTCCTTTCATCTATGAGCACAACTTCTGTGCCCATGAGAGGCAAAACAACTCTAAGCATCAGTTTAGTAGAAGGTAATTTGAAACATAAAAAAATGTGTTTGGAAAATTATGTGTATAGAGATGAAATAGCTAACTGGTGCAGCGGTAGCAAAAAGACATTAACCTTTGTCTCTCACATATAATCAGTATTATCAAAGAAAAGTATGTATGAACGCATGCACAGGTGTGTGCACAGTCTTGCACGTGCATTACTGTCCCCATAATTGATATTTGCAATCACTTTCTTACAACCTTTACCATCACAAATATTTGTCCAACTCCAAACGTGACTTTACCAAAGACAAGGTGAATCTTTCAAACCACTCTTTGAAAGTCCAATAACATGCCACTCTTCTACTATTTGTGTTCATATGTCCTCACTCTCAAGTCTTAAACTCATAGCTGTCCTCAGAAACATATACAGTGAGATAGAACAACCCAGATTGTACACTCTCTCACTCACACAAAAACCCCCACCCACAGCTGCCCTTCCATAATAAGGTTTATACTATCTTAAGTAAGTTCCAGCTATTTTCCAGTGTCCTCCTGGCTCTCAAGCTTTTATTCTCTTTTTTCTGACCATGTTTTCTCCATTCAACAGGAACATCCGTTATGAAGGTTACTGCGTCTGATGCTGACGACCCTACATATGGCAGCAGTGCCAAAGTGGTATACAGTGTAATGGATGGAGAAAAGATTTTCACGGTAGACAGAAACGAAGGTAAGAGTGATTACATCCACACATTCAAACCTCCCTAATTCTTTTTTATCCTGTGCTCCTTTAAACACTTAAAAACAGGCAATTTATACATTTTGCCCATAGCTGCTGGATCCTTTCAGCAAGCACTCAACATACCATATGGCTTAAATGACACCCTCATGCCCTATACTTATTTTGTAAAAATATGCATATAAATAAAACACCTGTGCATTCAGAGCAAAATAAAATAATATACATTTTTTACATGCTGTTGTTTTGATTTTGTTGGACTCTGCTGGTGTCAATTAGAACAAATGCACTGGATGCTCAGCATGTGTTTCCCAATAGTGCTGAGGATGAGATAATAATAATAATAATAATAATAATAATAAGTGTATACCTACCGTTATTATAGAACTATGTGTTGTGTTTCCAGCAGATCCAGATTCACCCTTTTGAGAATCTCCTGCAGCAACACAATGAATAATTCCCTTCTGCCGTACTGGCCTGGGGCTTATAGAAGTGACCCAAAGTCTTTCATGAGTAGCTTAGCATCAGTGTTGCCTTTGAATGCCCCACCAGGGAAAAGCACTAAAGTTTTAATGATTCCTTTTTTGGTCTTTACCACTTTGATTTGGTCAGCCTGGGTGTGTGGATGATAAATGGCCCTGCCTCCGTGGGACTAGCCAAGAGACTGGATGGTTCATTCCAGCTTCTGTCTCAGAACTCCTATTCCACACACCCCCTTTACCCATTTTGTAGGCAGACGCACCAGCCTAATAGGTGCAGTCAAGAAGGTCAAAATGAAAGAGGAGACAAAACAGCTGTGAAATCTGCCTCATTAATATCACTCTCTCTCAACCTGACAACAAACTGAAGAGAAAGTCACTGTGTTGTTTCTGTCACTTTGGCTATGCTGGAATTGTAGGTGTTTGTGTATCCGAATCAAAGGGATACAGAAACTGAACCATACATAGCATTTGACAACATCTCCTTGTTTGTAGCTCATTATATCCTTTGTAACAATAAACACATTTTAACGTCCTACTAAAACACTTTTATATGAACATGTTATTTTCAGTAGAAGTAGAACTGGAGTTGCCATTGTCTAGAAAAATAAAAACATAAATGCAATTAATGTAAATAAAAAAATTGGAACATCATCATTTATTTTATATTAATGTAATGCATTGCTGACCTGAGACTGCTCTATGTCACAGTATGTATACACGGCCCAATTACTCGTTTAAATTGGTTAATGTTAAGGATGCGTGATGTGCATTTGAAATGGATTGCATGGACTGCATTCATGAACACGGGCCATGTTAACTCATCTACATAGAGTCTCTACTGTGGTGTTTAAGCAATGGTCCTGTGTACTAGCTGCAGATTGAGGCTTTACTAGTGACAGCCCTAATTTAGATGCATTCCCTCTGGCCTTTGGTGGATGAAAGAGGAGCATGTCATCTGTCTCCCTCCTTAACTCCACTGCTGCATGTACTGTATTTTGGCTACTGATAGAAAATGGCCCTGGGCTAAATGTGACTGGAATCAGTGAGTTGTGTACCCAACACAATGCAAACCTTTGGGAGTGATACAGCACACCAAGCCCAGGAAATGCATCAATAGATTCTGATGTGGAAAATCCCAAGGGGTAAAGTGAAAATACATTACTGCTGCACAGCCAGCTACTGATGCTACTGCTGTTGGGCCAACAAGGATAATGTCTCTTTTATACCAAGAAGGCCCAACTGCTAGTTTGTGAGATACATATACACACTAGCTATGTATTTATAGAATACAACGAGATACTGCAGACAGGCTGTCTGAGTTACCAAATATAGTTTCTATGTAAACTTTACAAAATGAATGTCCTATTCTCTCACCCAGAATGGTCTAGAGGCACATCTAAGATAACCTTATAATAGCATTAGTCAGGCTGTCTGCGTATGGTCATAGTTAACTCACCAGATTTTTTTTTCCAGCAATGGTTTGTCAGTTCTTTATTGTTCTACTGATCTTAAGTTGAATTTCACTTCAACATTTTATAAAAGTTATTCAAATTCGAAGACCAGCAGGACTCAGGAAAACAACTTGTTTTTAACTGACCACTATATGCGACAGTATGTGAAATCAGGTGTAAATTAAGCACTTAACTGGTATCTCCCCTGTGCCCCTTCTTACTCTCTCACTACATTATATAAATGTCTCGATATCCATCCAGCCTCTTTTAAAATCCACTTCCATGGTTTGAGTGGAGTATTACCTACCATGGAGGCGTTAGGATTCTATTCACCGTGGCTGAGGATTGCCTTCATTCTACCCCTATATATTATTCATATTAATATAGCTGAGCCATAAAATAGTGTATGAGCAGAGGCACAAATATGACACAATCTCCTCCATCCAGCCAGTCTGAGGAGGTGAAATGGAATGTGCTGCACTTGTGTCTCCATAATACAGTGCTAAGCAGAAGTTGATATCCAAACTGAGAGCGGAAATATAGTTAGCTGTTGCATAAGTGCTAACCACTAATGTAATCTTTACATTGGCCCTACTTACTACTCTTTCCCACTCTCTGTCTCCCGCTCTGTCTGTTTCCTTCAATATCTGCTCTATCTCTCAATCATTAGGAATCATCATGACAGCAGTGGCAGATTTGGACCGTGAGACACAGGATCGGTATGAGTTGGTTGTCAAGGCAACAGACATGGCAGGGCAAATGGGCGGACTCTCAGGCTCCACCACGGTGACCATAGTGATCACAGACGTAAATGACAACCCACCACGCTTCCCACAGAGTGAGTGTGTCCCGCACAATATCTTACTTTGGGCAGAGAAAAAGATGGTGAAACACATGAAGAAAGCATGCTAAAAAGGGTTCAAAACGGCACAGAATGTGAAAGACCGAAGGGAGAGGATAGAAAGTGGGGAAAGTAGTGAAAAAAGGTGAATAAATGAGGCACAATGTAGTATAGAATACACATAAGTAAGAGCAGCATCAACGACCATACTGAATGGCTTGCATCTCATGCGAGAAATATGCGAATTTATTGGCCAATCAAACCTGCAGCCCAAAACAAAGTAGTCCATCAAATGTGGAAAATTGATACGACCCCCTGCACATTTGATTATTTAATTGATTCATTTTCATTTTCAAGTGAGGCTTGAGAGAGGATTAAATCAATACAGCTAATTGTTCCCTCGTTGTTATGTCATAGCTTTTTAACTGTTGAGGTAGTTTGTGATCTGAATGGGTTTCACATGTCTTTAGTGCAAATATGCACAAAGGCTGAACATGCAACTCACCACACAATTACATAAAAAGAAAGCCTTTGTAATAAAGATTTTAAAGGTCCCCTATTATGCAAAATGCACTTTTTACTGTCTTTTGTACATAAATATGTGTCCCCGGTGTGTAAGGAGACTCACAAAGTGCCAGAAAATACAACCCTCTCTCTTTTCCTCCTTACCCACATCTCTAAGAACGGGGGTACAAACAAGCTGATCCAGATTTGCTGCCCATATGACGTCATAACCGAAATGTGGGCTGGCATTACATTGAACTCCTGGCAACGTCCCACCCACGTGACACGTCCCAACTTATCGTCCGCAACACACAGTTGCGAGCTGAATCCCCTCTGCAGCACCACTGTGTGTCTGTGTGTTCAGCAAGATGTCTGCAGGAGGGACTTAGAGTTGTTGTTTATATAAAACATATAATGTCTCTGTTCTAGTGGTAAACACTGAGAAGTGTTTCAGAAATAATGCTTGATGTGGTTTGGAACATAATATGGGGTTTAATCACGGCAGCGTTTAGCTGAGTTTCTCCGTTAGAATCTTCTCATGCATGACCTGCAAAGGAGCGTGGCCAGCTTCAGCTCAGCTCAAATTTAAAGCGACAGTCACAGAATCAGCACTTCAGGAACAGGGCTGAAATAGAGGAGGATGAAGCATACTACAATGGGTGATCTGTTTGGTATTTTGTGCAAAACCCTTCACAGACATGTTTTGTATAGATATTTCCCTACAATATATTGTTTCAATATAGCATAATTGGAGACCTTTAAATATATTGCCTCAAAAGTGGAACTTGTAGCACACGCAAAAATAAGTGTAGAAGACATATTTCACCAACATGTTGATGTTGAATGTGACTTCTACTTAATAATAATTGGTTCTAATATATATAAAATAGCACTTATTATTTTGTCATCTTTCTTTACAGCTAAACCATAACACTATTACTTTTGTTACAGCTGGGGAAACAGCATCTGACAGCCCTGGTTGATTGTATTTGATATGTCTCCACACACCTTTTCTTATTTCTGTATAAATCCTTTTATTCATTTCAGTAAATCATATTTACCATGTAGTCAGAGGGATAAACCCTGTGGGATTATAGTATCTCCACTCTGGAAAAGATAGAGTTTGGAAAGCAGCTTCATATAAAAAAAAATATGTTAAAGAAGATCAGTGCTATGTTGATGTTTTTACATCAGTTCTTCCTCTGGGAACAATAACGTTTTATTTACTTACTTGTATCTTTTTTATGTTTTACATAATGAACTCTGGCAGATCTTTTTACATGTTTAAAATTTCAGGTTTAAAAGATGAGATAAGAACAATTAAACTGATCATGCAGATTATAAAACAAATAATAACACATACATTTCTTATGAATATAATTCCAAAACTGTTACAAGTACATACTATAATAACAACAATACAATTAAAGAAGGCAAAAAGGTAGGGCTTAAGTGAAGTGTGATGCGTTCAGATGTAGGAAACAGTTGTCTATGGACAAACGATTATTTTGTTTACCTTTTCACCTTTTATGTGAATGCAATGGTGGCTCTGACAATGAGTGTCAGGAATCTGTTGCAGTTCTTTTAATCTGATCCCATCCAGACTGTAATTTTCCATAAATCCTTTCTTATCTTCAGCCTTGCTGTCTTTGTTACACTCTCATCCCTTCCTCCTCACTTTTCTGTCTTTGCTCCCTGTTGCTCCCACCATTGTTTTTACAACTACAGCTAACCATCTATATAGTTCCCTTTTTTTTCTCCACCGCTGTTGTTTTCCTTTTTTCTCCACGTTACTTTTGTCTTTTCTCCTTTTGTTTTCTACACCTACATTGTTTATGGTCACTTTATCCTTCGGTTGCTTCGCCTAACTTAACTCTTCTTTGTTTTATCCTTCAATGCGATTTTCACCTCCGACCACCTACTCCATAAAACCAGAGATGTACCAGTTTTCTGTGTCAGAGGGGGCGGCTGTGGGGACACCAGTTGGACGCATCATTGCCACAGATGCAGACATGGGAGAGAACACTGACATGAGCTATTTCATCAAAGAGGAAGGGGATCTCTTCAAGGTCACCACCGATGTAGAAACACAGGAAGCCATTGTTTCGATCAAGAAGGTACCGTTAACTGAAATGAATTCTGCACTGCTGGCTTTGTTGTCTGTGAAGCTTCTATTTTCTCAACAGTACAGAAGCAAATATTCATAAAGATACATACAATTATGTGTTAAAACATTTAAATGGATTTTCACCTTTGTGATGCAATCTCTTCACATTGTGTTACAAATGTATTAAGACAGTTTTGTGCTAACCGTTACTCTAAACAAAAAAACATTGCTAATTTTTGCGGATTAAAGTATTTATCATTACCACCTTAAGTTACAGCAGTCCCTACCATGTCTGGCAGTATCTAAAGAAGGTGATTGCGACTCACAGCTAGAAATTTGGTAAAGTGACTAACCAACCAAAACTTTTGAGGTTTTTTTCCCTCCCACTTGCCAAAGCTGTTTAGACAGTGAAACATAACAACTGCTGAGGAAATGGAAGAAGGAACATGCTCTTCTTTGAATATTGATCGACATTGGTTCCTCAGTTGGTTTGATAGATGTTGTAAATGCCGTGTTTCTTCAATAGTCACACCTTTTTTAACTTTCACAAAAAATGCAAATGGAGGCAGCAGTATCTTTTGTTCTGTTGTGAATGGCATAATGGCAATACAACACACAGCCTGCAGAAGTATTTTGCTTGAAAAGAGGGGTTGATTAAGACAAATGTGTCATTCTAGCACTGATGATGACTGTATACAAGTTAGACTCTATTAAGGAGTACTTTGTTTGAACCATTTTTATAAAACAGAATTTGTTATTTCTTTTAGCCGCTGGACTTTGAAAGCAAGCGCACACACAATGTTGTGGTGGAGGCAGTAAATAAGCATGTCGACCCTCGCTTTGTGGACCTGGGTTCCTTTCGCGACCAGACCATTGTCCGTGTCAGCGTGTCGGACATAGATGAGCCACCCATCTTTCAACCGGCAGATGGCGCTATAATGGAAGTGCAGGAGGATACCAAAGTAGGAGCACTGGTTGGCGTCATCAGTGCCAGGGACCCAGATGTGAAGAACAAGCCTGTAAGGTAAGGCAACAAATCACAGCTAACTAAACCCAGGCACTCAGAAGAAGAATTAAAAAACATATAATAACCCTGACTGGTGTATACTGACCATATGGATAACATATGACAGTGTGTTTTATACAGTATTAGTCCACATTCAAATACGAACAAATGTTTCAAAATGTATCCAAATCAATCAGTGAGTGTGCGAATGTTCAGTTTTGAGAGAATAAGCTATGTTCAAACCACGGTTTCTTCAGAAATAATAGAGTAGACTGAAGCTTTAAAGAAGGAAATATAGCTGAACCATTAGTGGCCATGTTAGCTAGCGTGCGTGTGGGACTTGATTTGGTAATATTATTACCTTTCCTATATGAAAATTGTTAGGGTGTGTTGAAAATGTACTATATAATAAATAAATGAAAATGAAGAAATAGGTTGAAAACAGTACTTAGATACCTTAGGCATACAGGTCCTTTCTGGAACAGTAGGAAGCCTAATAAAATATATCAACCAAAACATTGGCAATAAAATATTGCTATGGAAAGATTACTGCAGAACAGGAATAATAACATTGCGGAACAAAGTTTTGCATGCCAATGAGTCCATTGTTTTTATGTGGCTATCGCTGGGACACTGCAGAGCTGCCACATACACATATGCACGCTATTATCAACTCAATGCATTGTGCATGAACTGTATATTACTTTACCAGCAAAATGTGTACTATGAAAAATGTTACTTTAAAAACAATAACTCACCAACTGCAAGTAGATACATGGCAGTAAAACATTCTTTTTTAAACAATTCCTCTTGAAGATGGAGTAAAAGCCCAAGCGAACAGTAAACGGTGGGACTTGTACAAAGGATGAAGTTGTCCTGTATGTCTTTTTTTTTTCTCTCAGATGACTATGTGTGATAAAAAGAATATCTTCTGTACCAAGGTCTGAGGATTGTATGTCCTCAGAAGAGCAATTTCAGTGTGAGGGGAATGTAGATAAGGGCTAAGACAGTCTCACTGACAGAGTGTACGCCGACACACGCAGTGCCTGTGCAAATTACCTCGTTTAAAAATGCATGAAGCTCAGAGTTACAGGTGTAATAAAGTACAACACAAAGACAGAACTGTCGCTCACCAGTGTCTTGGCAGCCAGCAGATGAAAATGTGTGCGCAATTCGTGTGCAAGCATAAGTGTGTCTGTGTGTTTATGTGTGTGCATGTGCGTGAGTAAATGAATAGATTGGTTTGTGAAAACGAGGGAGAAAGGTTGGCTAGCAGCCACCTACTGGGCAAAGTTAGTGGGCTCATAGCCTCAAGCGCCAGACTTTCTGTGCACCATGCATATTCATGCACCCCAAACGGCGATATTTTAGTGCAAAATATGTGGTAAGAGATTCTTGCTGCCACGAAAAAAAGAAGCTGCTGAAAAGGGAATCAGTCATGTAACAACTAAAACAAAGAATGAAAAACAAGGATGCAAGCAGAGTGTCAAACAGTTTGCAGTCTCGATGCACTTGTATACAAATGTTCTTTGAAACAAAACAAAAAACCCGATAACACAATTATCCTCCAGTTAAAGGCTCATACATACCACTTTGTTTATGTTGGGGATGTAGAAACCCAAGTATGAAAGAGACAACTTTATTGTTTGTGCTGTGGGTGGATTTAGTAAGAAAGAAGGAGCTTTTTTGATTTTGATGATATGAGAGACACATGTTTTTGTGCAAAACGATCGTTAAGACACTAAAGAGGGATGATGTCCCCCCACTCCCATCCCACCGAAACAGTCATGCACTGGAGAGCAAAGGATAATTGGAAACAGGACTGGACTGAACGAACAAGAGAGAAAGCTAAACCAAGATATTCTAAAGCAGGATTAGAAGTGGTAGAAGTAGTAGTACGAAACATTATTGTATTAGACTGGAGAATGTATTTTTATGGCAGGTGAATGTATCCTACACAAATCTAATCACTTTTCTCATTAAATGGGCTAGAATGAATATCAACCGCTTGTAACTGTAGTGATGCTCAATTAATTCCTCTATTGCCCCCATCTCAAGGTCCAAGAAACCTTCAAACAAGCCGATGAATTTGGAAATAGTGCATTCTGCTTTATTTTTGCAGAGGAAAATCTCAATAACTCTAAATAAATAGGACATATTAACCATTTCTTATTGTTTTATTTACTTGTGTTAATTCAAGAATTAAATATACAAAAGCCTTTATTTATTTATTTATTTCATCCTGTCACTGCATTCAAAAATGCATCACTGTGTGGCGCACGATGCTTGCCTGTCTACAATCATTGTTGCCATGATCACTGGAAAGACTGGGCGTGAAATCCATTATAAATAGAAGTGCTTCTGTTATCACTTTGAAGACGCTTAATCTTACTGTAACAGCATGGGGTTATAAGTGGTGATCTTTGTAAAGTGGATCGTTTTTGCCTTGAGGCTCATTTGCTTAGAAAAGGGCCAATTTGCGCCAAGTGATGCATATTACTTCGTTTAAATATGTGCAAATAGCCCAGGAGCAAAGAAACGCTATTTGCTTGGTAGCGCAGTTAGTAGTACGTAGGTGCTTTGAGAGTTACTTATATTTTTCTCTTATTTATGCAGGTTTATTTGCAGCAAACATCGCGCAATATTTGTCAATTTGCCCCTGAGTGGATCACTGCCATGGTTTAATAAGTTATTCATGTGAGCAGGCAAACTATCAGACATACATTTACTTGAGGGCATTTTAGCCGTGCAGTGAAAGAAATATTAGTCCTCCTGGATTCAGTTTCATGTTGAAATTTGCTTACTTACTGTAAGTACAAATGCAAATGCAATTCTACACCCACATCATTTTAAAAAAAACATACGGTTCTCTTCAAATATCTTTCATATTCACAATATGTGACAATCATTCTAATGAATCAGTAAAATGCAGTCTGGAATGTTTGTCATAGAGGCCTAAAGAGCTTATAATGCCCATGGTATTTTCTTTTGGTTTATGTGGGCATGAGTAAGGCAGCCAGCTGTGTTTTAGTGTGTGTCTGTCTGTGTTTTTGTGTGTGTGTGTGTGTGTGTGTGTGTGTGTGTGTGTGTGTGTGCGGTGGGGGAGAGGAACTAAGAACAAAGAAACCTTTCAGCAGATTTTGTTGACTCACCCATCCTTACCGAGAACCATGCACCCCGAGAAGGAAAGATGCATTTGCTTTTTTTTCTACAGAGCACAATAAAAATTTAATGACTATTTTCTTACTATGAATAGGCAAAGACTTACTTTAGTCGCTTGCAGTGAAGGGACACTGTGGTATTAGGGTCACAGGATTGGTGACAAGTTACCAGTAAATGCCATTAAATTATAATTACTCTAACACTGGTCCCTTCTGTAAGAGCCGTTATTATTTAGTGCAGACATAAGTCAACATTTAAAGGGTGTGTTAAGCTTTAAAGTAATGATAAAACTCTACATTTAGAAAAACTGCTAAATGTTGTTTCCTTTAAAAGTAGGCTCCCTCTCACTATTCTTACTTCTTTTTCTTCACATCTATATCTTTGTGATTATTGTTACAGGTTCTCTATCGATCGGACCACAGACCAGGAGATGATCTTTCATATTGATCCCAATTCGGGTGCCATCACACTGGGGAAGATTTTGGACAGAGAGACCGCAGGCTGGCACAATATCACTGTGAGGGCTGTAGAAACAGGTACACTGCATCCCTTTTCAGACTGTGCCTACAAAAGTGTATATTTGTATACGGCTTGAATAAGTGGGAATTCGTTATCTGTTGACATTTTCAACCTGCCCAAGTTTATGAAAGTTAAAGCAGAATGCTTAATTAACTCCTGCAGGTACAGTCTCAGGGAAAAAGAGGTGTTTTTAAAGTCATATTAAGCAAATCTTGAAATGTCAAAACAAAGCCTCAAAGTAATGCACCATAAAGATACAATCAATATAAAAGTAATGAGATTAACGACTAATTAATCAACATTATGCTGTAATCTGTCACAATCACAGTTAGTTATTTTTGTGATAATAAGGCTGCTACATTAAGTAAACAAGTACATAACTTAGATAAGGGTCATCTAAAACTGCTCTGATGGAGAAAACTTTTAATGTTTGAACAGTTTGAACCAGCTTCAGTTTTTTAAACGAGAAAGTTTTGCTCTGATTGGCAAGCTTTGCCGACACTTGTAGCCTGCCAGTGACGGAGACTGTGTTTGAGTTGAATTTTTCTCAACATTTGTTCACTCCCACCAGTGTGATAATGGGTGACAGACATCCTCAAAACTGCCGTGATCATTAGCTACTAAAGTTTTTGGCACATTTTCAGCTGAAAAGTGTTGTAACTTTGTACGGTAGTAGAACAGCACTTCAATATGCGTGAGATTTTGTTGTAAAAAGAATGTTTGATCTGAGAGCAAGATAAGGTGAGTGCTATGGGATGAAAATGGATTAATTAATTGTAAAAAATGCCCACACCATTAAATCAAAGAAAATCGAAAATGTACAATATGAAGCGGAATTCATTTGTGTAAGACCAACATGTACATACTGTAATGTGCCAGTCTTAATTTAAAATATTATTTAACAAGCATTACTAATATATACACTTCTTTAAGATTGTTAAAAAACATCATTTTACTGAGCAATGTTCCTTACTTTTGGGTTACTAAAAAATATTCAGTAGGCTTATCGTATGGAACCACTTATCATAAGTCCTCAGTGGTAGCCATCAGTGTCATCTTTCTGATAAAATCCAGTCATCATTCTATCACTTGTCTCTGAGCTGACAAACACATGACGGAAAATGAATGAAGAGCTTACATTTTTTTTCATCTAATTGGGTCCTTTTGTAAAAGCAACGGAAATGAAGAATGTCACAAATTGTGGGAGCTAGGAAGTTATTACTATACCATTAGAAGTAAACTTGAGAAAAGGAGGAGGAGGTCTGGTGTTCCCCGCTTTTTCAATCTCATTCAGATGAAGTGATTTTGGGATTGCAGTGAAAGCACAGGAGATTGCATTCCACTTCTAACTGGTTACCACCATTGCACAAGAGAAGTAGAAGAAAATAATGCACATAAACAAAGATGATATTAAAATGTCTTCATATTTGTTCCTCTCTCATATAGCCTTAGACTGTGATAAATCCAATAATCAATACAGCCTCAACAGAACAGCAACCAGTCTCACCCAACACAAACATTAAGACAAGATTGGACTTTCTGAGTGGGTTTTTTTTTTTCAGCTTTAATTCCCAGAGCAATTTGAGCTTTTGTGCTCCTCTTCTTTGTGCTTGGCATTATGTCATAGCCACATTTCAATGTTAATTGAACATTTAACACAGACCTAACCCTCCCAATATCAGACATAAACACATGCCTGCAATTGATAGATAAAGACTCTCACATTTCCTTCCAAGAAAACATTCGGACAGATGGAGTCAGTGGTCAACGGCATCAGAATTCCCATTCAGAACGCTTTTATCACCAGTTAGCTTACAGAGTCCTGAGAGCTGTAGACCCGCAGACAGGAGACAGAAAAAAAAGGACAGGCATAGAAAGCAAAAAGAGACCACAAGAGAGATTGGAATAGAGGGGGGAAGGGGTTTGTGAAGCAGCCGACGAGAGGGTTTTAAGACAGGACTTCATTTTCTCCATAATGATTTTGTTCTTCTTTTTTTGTTGCTTCCCTCTGCTCATTAAGGCTGGAGAGACACAAGGTCAACTTGTCTGAGGACGTTGTTAAAACTAGAGTTTTGTGGCCCTTAATTATTCCCCCAGTCCATTACTGACCTTTGAACTAGTGTATTGCTACCGTATAAGTATTAGACAAGTGACAACTGCTTCCTGACATTGCAAGGAGTTTGTGCCCGAGGATTAACCCCGACTGCAAAACCGCGAGAAATATCCTGAATGTCAATCACCTCACATGTGCACTAAATAAAATATGTTTTAGTTCAAGTGCAGATAAATACAGACAGCACTGTGATGATCCCCACCATTCACACACCTGCACACCCCGCCTGTCTTCAAATTCACCCAATTAATAGCATCCACTGGCATCTCTTCCTGAAGACATTGTCACAGTAAAATATGAGGAAACAGCCTTTCATCTGTGTAGCACTTGTCTTCCTTCTAAAGAACACAGAACCCCCCGAGTACAGGAGGAGCATTTAGCTGCGCTGTCACTAGCCACGGTACTCATACTTCCTGACAGTCTTCTCCATAGAAAAGTATCAGGGTAAGTTAGAGTGACATATAATTTCCGAGAACTGATAGCAGGTATGATATCGCCTTGCAAAACTGCATTTTTTTACCTAGACAGGTAGGTGGAAAAAAGAGCATCACCCGAGGGCAAAAAGATACCGAAGTAGCTGGAAAGTCTTTATCTCTTGCACTGTTGCAGACATTTTCTACAGCATAACTTTTCTTACCCGCTGTCTGGTAATCAAATGCATTTTTTACCTTTAGAACATTATTGTTTCTGACTCCAAACGAATCACACACACACTGAGATAAGTGTCTCTTTTCAATCACAGTTGGGAAATGCGAAAACTGATATAAAGAAGAAAGGAAAAAACAACAACATGTCCTTTATGTGAAGTACAATACTTGGGTCACATTCAAAATGAGACAACATTTTGTAAAGCACAAAACAGGAGATTCTATTACTTTTTTTTTTTTTTGTAAATTATGTACCACAGTGTGTTTAAAGTGCCCTGCTTGGATGAATGCATTATATTATTGTAGTGCAAAGCACATCTGTGAACAAGGGTGGGAAGACATAATAATGTGTAATCAGAAACCAGAGGCTGTGACCTGCCGGATGTGTACTGTTAGTCTGTCCTTTTATATAATTACTGAAGTATCCTTTCTGTCAGTGTAGCTGTACTGAAGGAGGAGATCCTGAATACAAACAGTTATTTGATGTGTTATGTTTTCCTAGATTTGAAAGGTTTTAATTTGTATTTGTATTCACCTTTCATAGCAAATACAACATAGTGGCCAGAGAGTTATATTAATGTGCCTTGCTTATTAGGAAACCTGAAACTGTGCATCTCCATTTTGAGTAAGAATTTCCAGATGATGACTTGATCTAAAGGTGGCATGTTCACTTAATCATTTAAATAATAACGCGATGATAGAATTACATGTCTGACTATTGTAGTTAAAATACATTTAGAAAAAGGGCTAAGGTTGCCAATGGGGTATCTATCTATTTATCTATCTATCTGTCTGTCTGTCTGTCTGTCTGTCTGTCTGTCTGTCTGTCTGTCTGTCTGTCTGTCTGTCTGTCTGTCTGTCTGTCTGTCTGTCTGTCTGTCTGTCTGTCTGTCTGTCTGTCTGTCTGTCTGTCTGTCTGTCTGTCTGTCTGTCTGTCTGTCTGTCTGTCTGTCTGCAGGAAATCAGAGTCTTATGTGACGGGAATGATATAAAATATAACAACACCAAAGGCATGCATTTTCTTTAATCTTGAATTGAAGCATGACACGTTTTATAAACTCGGATTGCAGCTTGTTGCCAAGACCGAAAAAGAACCAAGATCAACGATCAGATGATGGAGCCTCTTCTTCTCCAGTCTTCGGTTACCAGCAGAGCATGTTGGCAGCAAGTGAGGTTATGATCACCTTCAGTTTCTTTCTCTGTTTTCAAACAAACAAAGAAAACTGAATATTTCCTTTCTGGAAACTGAAGCTCTTGCAGCAGCATCCAGTTATATACAAGTGATGTTGCCAAAAAAGGAATTGTATTATATTACACTGTGTGTCTTCACATCAGTAAACCTAGAGTCCACTAACATATGACTTATCTTGACTGTGTGGATATCTCAGAGGGAGAGAAAAGAGATGCACGCTTTTCATGAGTGTGTATAGCTTTCCATACTGCGTTTTTAGTAACCGTGTTTCGGCACCAAAGTTGTTCTGGAAAACCGTCCGACACCTCAGGAGGGGGAAGCAGGGAACCATCCGAGCTGTGTACAGTAAGGATGGGACGCTGTTGACCTCAACTGATAGGGTGTTAGGGCGGTAGAAGGAACACTTTGAGGAACTCCTGAACCCGACAACTCCGCCCTCTATGTTAGAGGCGGAGCTGGAGTATGAAGGGGGATCATCTCCAATCTCACGGGGGGAAGTCACTGATGTAGTCAAACAACTCCACAGTGGCAAAGCCCCGGGGGTGGATGAGATCCGCCCAGAAAATGCTGAAGGCTCTGGGTGTTGAGAGACTGTCATGGTTCACACGTCTCATCAATATTGCGTGGAAGTCGGAAACAGGACTGAAGGAGTGGCAGACCGGGGTGGTGGTTCTGCTTTTTAAAAAGGGGGATCAGAGGGTGTGTGCCAATTACAGAGGCATCACATTACTCAGCCTCCCCAGGAAAGTTTACTCTAAGGTGCTGGAAAGGAGGGTCCGGCTGATTGTCGAACCTCAGATTGAGGAGGAACAATGCGGAATTCGTCCTGGTCGTGGAATGACGGACCAGCTTTTTACTCTCCCAAGGATCCTGGAGGGGGCCTGGGAGTACGCTCATCCGGTCTACATGTGCTTTGTGGATTTGGAGAAGGCGTATGACCGGGTTCCCAGGAAGATACTGTGGGAGGTGTTGCGGGAGTATGGGGTGAGGGGGTCCCTACTCAGGGCCATCCAATCTCTGTACTCCCAAAGCGAGAGCTGTGTCCGGGTCCTCGGTAGCACGTCGGATCGATTTCCGGTGAGGGTTGGCCTCCGCCAGGGCTGCACTTTGTGACCAATTCTGATGTGATATTCATGGACAGGATTTCGAGGCGTAGTCGTGGGGCAGATGATGTGGTCCTAATGGCTTCATCGTTCTGTGACCTGTAGCACTCACTGGATCGGTTCGCACCCGAGTGTGAAGCGGCTGGGATTAGGATCAGCACCTCTAAATCTGAGGCCATGGTTCTCAGCAGGAAACCGATGGACTGTCCACTCCAGGTAGGGAATGAGGCCTTACCCCAAGTGAAGGAGTTCAGGTATTTCGGGTCTTGTTCTCGAGTGAGGGAACAATGGAGTGTGAGATGGGCCGGAGAATCGGAGCAGCGGGAGCGGTACTGCAGTCGCTTTACCGCACCGTTGTGACGAAAAGAGAGCTGAGCCAGAAGGCAAAGCTCTCTGTCTACCGGGCCATCTTCGTTCCTACCCTCACCTATGGTCATGAAGGATGGGTCATGACCGAAAGAACGAGATCGCGGATACAAGCGGCCAAAATGGGATTTCTCTGCAGGGTGGCTGGCATCTCCCTTAGGGATAAGTTCAGAAGTTCAGTCATCCAGGAGGGACTCGGAGTAGAACCGCTGCTCCTTCGCGTTGAAAGAAGCCAGTTGAGCTGGTTCGGGCACCTAGTGAGGATGCCACCTGGGCGCCTCCCTAGGAAGGTTTTCCAGGCACGTCCAGCTGGGAAGAGACCGAGGGGTCTCTTCCCAGCTGGACCAGGTGGAGGGATTATATCTCTTCGCTGGCCTGGGAGCGCCTTGGAATCCCCCAGTCAGAGCTGGTTGATGTGGCCAGGGAAAGAGAAGTTTGGGGCTTACCCCCGCGACCCTGACGGATAAGCGGGAGAAGATGGATGGATGGATGGATGGATGTTTCGGTTAGTGAAAATGGAAGGTCAAATTGGAACCTATAACAGTTGTTCTAAACTGTAGGTTTTGCGCGGATATTGATTGCTTTTATTAATCCTTGAAGTTTTTTTTTAATAAATGAGAAGCAGCTGGCACTGTAGAAGCACGTTTGTAATATCCTTGGTGTGTTGTATGTGAATTCCATGCAAAATCTTGATCTTTTTTGTAAGCTGTATATTGTAATGTAAAAGTTTTACTGTCTCTAGCTTTACTGAAAACCATTGTCTTGAAATGGGTTGATTATTAATTGAACAATTTTAGAGACTATTGTCAATTAATCAAAGCATTTACTGCGGATGGTTCTTAAACACACACAATGTGTTATAACGTTAAGTTGTAAAATGGTGAGTGTGTAATATTGCAATAGTAAAACTGAAGAAAAATGACAATAATACTTTGTAGCCTCTGTGCCTACGTGACCAGGCCTCTGGCTCAGTAAAGAGACCAAAAGCAGACACTGTTGTAAACATTTCTTTCCTTAATTTCCCCTCATGACAAAAGTGACAATTCAGACCAAACTGTGTCCTCCAGCAGAGAAGATGAGCCGTTAGGTCACAAGGAACATGAGAGTCCTGACACACACCCACGCATGCTAGCACACACACATGCAAAGACATGCACCAACACTCACATCCTCTTTCTGTCTTCCCTGAAGTTATGTCAGTGTAATGCAGTGCCTAAGAGATCTACTACACAGTCATTCTTAAAGATTTGCAACAGCTGGTGAGTGCCGCACAGATGCAGAGCATGCCAATAATCTGTTGAAATCCTTTTTTTTTTTTCCTTGTTCTGTATCTGAAGACAGATTTAGCACACCACTACTTGGTCCAGATGAATGAACCTGTCTGAAAAAATAACTCTTTTTTTCCCCCCATGGCGGGAGATTTGGGTGGCGGGGCATTCTCATATTGTTTCATCTGTTTTCAATTCTGGAAATTAAAATATAAAATGTGTTACATCTGATGATTGTTGGTTTTCATTCTTGCACAGAGGGGACAGCAGCATAATGTGAAGACAAAATTAGAGGAAGAAGAGATGAAATATCTAGTGCTGCTTTTTTGCGAGAGCAGCAAGAACATAAATGCAGTCAATTAAAACCCTGCATTGATGTGAGGATTATGCGTTTAGTTGAGACCAGAATTCTCATTAGCTTCTGTGCCACTGTTGGACAGAGCTATGTGCTGAGAAAGAGGGAGAGAGCTTTAGAATGTGCCTGCAAATGTCTGATAATTATCGCTTTGCCCCGCTGTCCTGTCAATTTTTCGTATCTAACCTGAATGTAAGCTTTCCTGCTCATAGACATAATAAACTAAGAGGTACAATGTCTCCGGGTTTACCCACAGATTCCTGTTTTTTTTTTTAAGCCTTAAGTCTACCCTTGACATCATCTTCTGACAAATTGCTGGAGCCAGAAAAATCCGAAAGTGGACTACATAGAGGAAATTGGGTGAAACTGAGGTGGGGCGTGAAGTAGCAATTACCACGGCTGAGTGTGGAAGAGATTTATCAATTAAAGCAAACACGCCTCCAAACATGTCACCCTTTAAGCCCTAATGTCTTCTTTACGGAACAATAATTTTAAAAACTGCTGTGAGGACACAAATCAAAGGAGAAGTGACTATTGAGAACCAAGGGAATACAGGACCGACTTTGTAAGGAGAAGTTTTGCTTCTTTCTGGGGACATCTGTCTGGTTTCAAGGTCATTGGAAGACAATTTTGGAAGACAAGTGGCAATTATGAGAAAACGACAAAACATCAGTCATTATTAAAGTTACCATTTTGTACTTTATTTCTACAAATGAACTTCGGCAAACATTTAAACAATACATATACTTTAATGATTTAAACTTATTCAATTGTTGTCTATTCAAATCTTTCATTTTATGTTTGCAAAATCATCAGAAAAACTTTATAATGTTTCTGTATATTAATTGTTACAATGAGTTCACCTTAAATTTTACCTCTAAATTTGAATTGGTAGTTGAAGTTTCCAAAATTGTGATATGGAAAGCAAATCTAGGATGACACATGATGTTTGTGTATAAAGACTTGCTGTTTGAACTTTTTGTTTATGCATTTAGTTGAAGCTTTCTGAGGTTAAAATTGTAGCAAACACAGGTCAAATTAGATTTAGGGTGCTGCCAGCTCACATAAGGTTTTGAGATTTATTTTTATTTAATTTTTTACTTTACATTTACTTATTAGCAATGGTTAGCCACCATATCTCATAACTGATCATTGATTAAAATTGCGAATTCTTCCCTCAATCACCCAAAATATTTCCTTGAATGAGAGATTTAACTTAATCTATCGCATTACTTACATAATTACAACTACAGTATATGAATTAATTCGCTTTAGCTCATTTTACTGCAAGGATTTATGTGTTTTTCCATCTGTGGATAATTGTCAGTGGCTGCTGTTATATTTTCTGTAGGGTGCGTAAACTTGGTGCTGCCAGCTGTGTATACTGATTTATTCATAAGCTATGTTATGCTATGTTAAGCAAGATATCCAGACCATCACTTGAAGCAACCAGATCACTCATTTAATATTGAGTTAATGTTCTCTCTTTATCTCACCTCTCACATACGCAAACTAAGGCTCACACACACGTACTGTATAGGCACCCTCCTTTAAAACAGCTATATAGCTGTATATAAACAGCTGTTTTATAAGTGAAAGGAGAACTCCATAACATATTTTCATATGATTACAAATGGGAATTAAGATTCAATGTGAAGTGGAGCTTATGTAAAGTAGGTTTTGATTGTACTAATTATATAATCCTCTCTACTCCCACGTTTACAATCTGGCCCATTAAGAAAATTCTCTCAAGAGTGCATTATGGTGATATTCCTTTTATTTTTATATAGTTGAAAATGGCATGAGAAATAAAATTGCAGAACTACATTTGCAATTTTGTCAAAAGCATTTATTTGTCATTATCATCATGCTGAGGTGTGGCTCTCGCACTGAGACTATTAAACAGCTATATACTGTAGTGTCATTATCAGATAGTGAGGACCTAGAGACAAACATGGGATCTCTGGTACCATTTTCATGTCGCTCAATGGTGCCACAAAGTGTTTTTCAGGTAATGGGTGCAATTTGTCGAAGCATTAGATTAAAACCCTTCAGCACTTAGCCACAATTCCAAACCAAATGTCTGCTTTCTTGTGGGAAATTGCATCCATCTCAGTGTTGTCTCACTCATACTGAAGGCAGACTAGAAGAGCATTAAGGGTTTTGCCCATGGACTCCTGCAACTTCTCGTCTGCACTGGTTTCCTGTGCAAAAACTAGCACATAGCAGCTAAGACACATCTCTTCCGAAGCTCTTCACACTATTAAGACATGTCTAGACAAATGTTGTTGATCCAATTTCTTTTCATCTCTCCTGTAGAAAACCACACCATGGCGTCCCACTCAGCAGTGAGTATTCGGATTCTGGACGTAAATGACAATCCTCCTGAGCTGGCCACACCGTACGAAGCCTCGATATGTGAAGATGCCAAACCAGGACAGGTGAGTTTTCCTAATTTAGAATATGTACATATCATATTAAGATGTGAATTAGTACAAGTCCTAATGATGTGAAAAACTATAATAATCAGGGAAGTTAAAATACACAGAGTAATGATTATAATAATAATAGTAATATTGTTAGCCTTTCTTCAAAACACGTGTTGTCATAAGGCTGATTCATCTCAAGTTAATTTATTAGCCTGAGTTTGTCATTTTTCATGTGTGAATGATTGAGAATGTGTAGCATCATTTTGTAATCTGCATTATTTTTGATGTAGACATGAATGTTTCCCAGATGTTACAACACTATGACAGAACAAGTAAGTGAAACATCCATTCTGTGCAGTGTGATATATTGCCGGATTCTTATCTGCAGTATTTCATGAGGAAATGCGAAAAGCCTGAAGAGTTAACATGTTTCTAAGATGTGGGTCGAACGAAACAATGAAATTTGGTCTGAGCTTCTTTAACATCCAAATGGAAACATAAATATATGTTTTGTCATTAAAATGTAAAAACCATAAACCAGAACTGCCTGAAAGAAAAGTTTGAAGATAAAATCTCAGTTATAATGGGAGAATAGACCTACACAATAGTATCACAAGTTTAAATTGTAATAGCTGTGCCAACGCATTGATAGAGCATAAATAACTGCTGCCTTATTATTTCTGTATTCTTTGTCTGGATTGTTTTCACTTGTGCTCTATGATCTATCTGACACTTTGTACTGAAGGCAATGAAGCTTTTGAGCAAAGGTATAATTTGCCGTAGAGTGTAAGAAAGGGAGCCCGAAGCAAACTTCCCGTTTCCAAAAAGATATGTATTTGCTACTGTTTCTTTCATGCTAGATGCAGAATGAAGTCAGGAGGATTAATATTTCTCATATTTCAGTCTTGGAGTTCGGATTTAAGTCAGCACTGTCGTTGTAAAAACTCAATCAAATTGACTTGGGGAATTCACATTTTATGGATTCAGAATTTGTATGACTATGCCAAAAAACATTTTGGCCTGCTTTTTATCGATCTCTTCATGTAAAATCTGAAGTCGATCATTCTTTAATTCGTTACGAAAGCTACAATCAAACAAATGCAGTTCTGCTTGTGGTGTCTCTCTGCAGATTAAAAAAAAAACTTTTAAAACAAATGTGTGAGAGCAGTTAACACAGATCAAAATGAATTATTCGACAGTGAACAAATAAATGTTGCATCATTACCCAGCACCAGTCAAACAGTGGGAGTCTGTTTAAAAAATTAAAACAAAAGGTTATGCCACGGTCATTTGCAATCCAGGAGGAAGCCAGGTCTTTCCGCTGATCACCATTAAAAATGGACAAAGTCATTAGGGTGTTTTATTCTCCTAACACAGTCAACAGGCCTTGGGCTGAGTTAAACCCATTACCATGTGCAGAGCAAAGAAATAATTAAAAAAGCAAGACTTTAAAGTGGGGCCGCCATGCTGGAAGCTGCATTTACATGTGTAATGAGGCTCAGGCCTCTCCTCCCCTTGATCCACAGACTCTTAACCACTTATAGCCCCCCTGTGCCTCTGCTACGCCGCATGCCTGCGCCTTTTTAGAACATTGTCTGGTCTGATCTCCCTCACTCCCACCTCACTTTCTCTCCCATCTGCAAGAGCCCACATTAACCTTCAGCTCCTAATCACACAGAGCTGATTAGTCTTCCAGCAAAAAGATCATTGCTGGCTCCCAGCATTGTAAAATAAAGGGTTTTTAATGCTCTCATTAGAGAGAAATGCAGCAAAATATTTCACAGTGTAATTACAATCCAAAAAGGGATTCCAAAGTACATACAGGAGAATATGACATTCAGCTTTAGTGCGATCTGTATGTCTGTCTATCTAGCAATACTGTATGTCTATCTCCCTCTGTTTTTTTCTGGATTTATCAAAGTTACCACAAATGACCGGAACATCTGACAATATCTGTTCATTTCTTATTGTTCGCTTCCCAGTTTATTTTTATTTTCTCTATACAGCCCCGAATTGTGGGATGCTCAGTTGGAGTTGGCTGCTGAGATTGAATGAAATGTGTTTGACTTTGGTCAAAGGTTTTTTTAATGCTCATTTTCAGCCTCTGGGGTTACCACTGAGGGGCATGGGGGAAACAATTTTCTCCTCCATGTTATTTTCAGAACAATATAACAAAAATGTTTTCTCTAGCTGTTGTCAGTCACTGCATTTTACCTTTGAAAAACGGATTAAGTTCTGTGAAGAAAAAGCGCTGTTGATTTGCTGTGTCTACGCTGGTGCCGTGAGCTGTGTTTGTAATAAGAAAATTATTTTAGTCAATCTATTGTTGTCCAAAGAGAGAATTGAACGGGCAAATCCCTTGGAATAATTACTCGTTGATGATATGTATTCCTTTCTTTTCAAGCACGACCAATAAAGGTGTAGAAGACAGGATACACAGCACTGAACCAAAAAAATGCCTTGTAAACAAAATTAAGTTTGAGGTTACTGAAACCTAAAACTGAAATTTTGAATCTCGAGCAAATCAAAGATGCTTGCACTCTAACATCGTCTAAAACGTGTTGGTCTCTTGAGAGGTAATCAAGTTGTTTAGCAAGTGTCCGACCAGAGCAATTTAGCCACATCCGATATTCTAGAAAGCCATTGTACTGGTCCGAGTACTCTGAGCATGCAAGAAGATGTCTTTGTGAATCATTGCCATGGATAAATCATTCCAGAGAGTTCCACTCTCTTAAATATCTGTCACAAAATCACACGCGTCTAAGCCAATACACACGCAAATATCCTTTATTTTTTTCCTTATGCTTTTTTATACTTCATGATGCATAAAAGCATAGAGGCACCGGACCCCCACACTGCACCAGAGGCACCGCTTCAACTACGATGGGGAAAATGCAGACACTAAATGAACTTTGTGTGGTGCTTTGTACATGCATGTAATGATGCAACTACATGTTATCCAATTCTCTATTTCCAACGCTAACCATAAAAAACAATTTGTGTCAATTTGACAATCATACATAAAACAAAAGCTTTCTAAAAGTGAAAGGTTAGCATTAGAATAAGGTACCACACTTTTGAAAGGTTTTTTTTTTTTTCTGGTGTTCTCTTACAATATACATTCAGAAGTAAAACAATAAGGGTTCTGTAGAGGCAGAGGGCTGTTGCTTGATATGTTGAAACACTTTGATTTCTACTGCCTCCAAGGATGCACGTATGCATGCAGTAAAATAAGCTGCCAAAGGAGGAGACCAGAGATATAAGCATCTACAAACAGATGTTTGCTTGTAAAATGAACGTCAATTTTGTTTTACCTCTGGAGAATGTTGTTAATCAGTTTTGAAAGTTGGACAGGGCAACAGCTCTTGGAAATAGGTGTAATTAAGTTAATTTGTCTTTCACCTGGAATAGACGTCAAAAGGCCTTGCCTCGCACATATGCCTCTGGACTCAGAGCCCCTTGCTCACCTCATCTGGCCTCTGTGAAAATGAAACCATAAGTTAGAGAGTTGTTGTTGCTGCTTTGTTTGTCGTCTAGCAGGTCTCGCCTTCTTTGTAGGCCTGTGACACTGGCAATATTAATCAGAGAAAAACAGCACACCTGTTATTGTTCAACTGAATCAACTGTCAAATTGTTAAACTCGAGATGTACGCTTTCCTTCAAAAGAGTGATCCTTCGTTGCCATTGCAAATCGGCTAAAACCCTGTCAAGGGGTTAGGTAAACACGACCCAAATGCAGTAAAACAAAAGGGAGGCAGGTATGGGTCCAAACAAAAGGCGAGCTTTATTTAAATTAAAGCTGTACTTTCAACTAAAAGAAAAACCTCACCAACACTAACCAGGGGACACAGGGACTCCGGGAACAGGAGCAGACAGACGGACGGGCAGGAACAGGCAGGTAACATGTACAGGATCAGGTATGAAACGATGACGAACGAACAAGAGACAAAAGGGGAACCAAGACAAAATACACAAGGCTAATCACAAGACAACACACAGCTGGAGAGGGGAGGAGAAACACAGGGGCAACAGATGAACACAATGACACAATCAGGGAAAGGAGGGAAACTAAAGACAGGAAGTGAAACTTAACCTGACACAAGAGGGAAAAACATTTAAAAATAAAACAGGAAACAACAGACACAAAACAAGGATCATGACAAACCCAAACGTGAGGCATTATGAGTATTGCTTGATTGATAGCAGGACTTTATTTTGCAAACAGTAAATCATTTTATAACTAAATCATTCTATAAAGCTTACAGTGGAACGAGCCATATGTGTTGTTTTCATCAGTTTATGGTCTGTTTACTCATTGTTGTTTACTGATGTGACAAATCCTGTGAAAACACAGGTCAGCAAGTCTGTGTGTTGTGTTATTTTGATCTTTGCGTGTATGTCTGTATATGACATTATGGGGACCAAACAGCATTTTAACACTGAGATTGTCAGGATGCCCCTACCATCTATAGATCTTTCTGCACATAACCATCAATGCATCCATCTTGTCCTTATTTTTCAACCGAATCAGCTTCTGTTTACCACAAACTCAATCATAAACAACATAATACAGTATGTGCCTGTCCCTGTGCTGACTCATGCTATAATGAAATCAAGACATGCTTGCACACACCCACACACATGCTGTGCACACACATATTTCCTTGTCACACTCTTAATATGTCAGATCAACCCCCGGTTTACTTAGCTAATGAGGAGCGTTCCTTTGTCTCCGGTTGTGCACCGTGTTATCATCCAGTCTTGTTCATTGAGTGTCAGCTCCCTGGCTTAGGTCTAGCTTTTGGTGGAACCACAGAGAAAATCAGATTAATCTAAGCCTTTTAACTGTGGCTGGTTTTGATCCCATTTGAGAGTTGGCAAAGCAACCTATTTTGTTTGTGTTTAAATAGAGAATGCATGTGGAGGGAGGATGAAGAGTTGGCAATAGAAGTAAATAAAAACATTGGGTGACAAAGGCTAAGAAGCTTTTGCTTGGGTACAGGGTTCAAGCCAGGGCTATGACACAAAGTGTTAAATAGCTTCTCACCTTTTTTTTAGCATGGCCTTTTAGGGGTCTTATGCGTATACTGTACTGTAGATGTACAGAGAGGATAAGACAGGAAAACAAAAAAAGAACAAAAATGACGTTGAGGAAGAATGAAAGAGATAAATGCAAAGAAAAGGTCACACAGTAAATACATATTGGATTTACAGTTTTACTGGGCTATACAACACAGGTCCAGAGTCCAGACCCATCAGTAACTGTTATATGTAGTTTTGATTTTTACAGAAAAATACATTAAAGGAAATTATAGAATGTTTGAATAAAAGACACAACATCAAATAAAACAAACTTCCAAACGCTTTAGATCTGTACATTTGTTTGGAATCTTCTTAGGATTTGATGGGATGCAAGTTCTTGTCTAATAAGCATTGACTAAAAAAAATCAAGTCTTCATCCATCTTCATGATTATTGTCCCTTGACCTTAAAACTCTCTTATACTGCCCATGTCATTTTGAGAACCCTAATTAATGTAATGTTTCATTTAGCCCTCACAAGTAACAGAACCAGCCAGCAGTGGCTCAGTCAGTAGGGGCTTGGACTGGGAATCGTAGGGTCGCCGGTTCAAGTCCCCTGCTACTGCTACTTGGAGAGGTCCCAGTTCACCTCCTAGGCCCTGCTGTGGTGCCCTTGAGCAAGGCACCGGACACCTCCAATCCCCCCTCCCCATTGCTCCCCGGGCGCTGCACGATAGCTGCCCACTGCTCCTAGTACTAGGATGGGTTAAATGCAGAGGACCAATTTCACTGTGTGTGCTCTGCTGTGTGCATGTGTGTGACAATAAAGAGGGTTTCATCCTCTGATTCTAACCTTCTCCTGACCTGTATGCACATTTACATAAAGTGCACATTTACAAAACTCAACTGAGCCGCAGTTTAACTAAAGAAGGATCATTCAGCCATATAGTGGATAAAATATTAAAGTCATTTTTAGTTTAAAAGTTTTAAAATGTATGCCATTCTGGCTACATTTCCTGATTTGCCTGTTTTCCCAATCTGCTGCACTGAATGACACATGAACACAATCTACGCCTCTCAGCTCATTCCTCACCCACCTTGTGGTATTTATGTGACTGAATGTAAAGGGACAGATATCATATAGTGCCATGTGCTCAGAGAAAAGCCTGGGTGGAAAGCCAATACTTAGTATAGCCTGAGGAAACAGAGGCCTGTCAGCTCTGCCTTGCTGTCTTAGAGCTGGCCGTGTGGGTCACTGCGACAGATCACCTCAGTTTGACCACGTCACCGCCGACTTCCAACCCCTGGGAGAGGCAGTTAGAAATAGCTAAATGTTAGGCCTGTCTGGAACACACACGCGTCTCCTCACATTCACGTGAGCGCAACTCTGATTAACCTCATGGACATACAGAAAGACCACTAAAACAAACATGTAAAGGCACACATATAGTACAATAGAAGAAAATAAAAGAAGTATCACACCAACAGAGATGAGGAAAAAAAGCCAGACACACTCACAGTTTGCCAGACAGTATTTCATGAGTAGGAGACTGAGGAGAATGACTCATCTGTTCTACTCACCAAATGCCTCTTCCTTTTTGTCTTTCAATGTTGAATCAGAAGCAGCAGAGCAGAGACACTGCAATATTCACTGTTTCATGGATTATGTTGCTAGTTTCACCTAGTTCATGTCAATGTCTACAGCAAAAAGCACGAGGTGCATTAGACAGAACTGTTGATGTCTTGTTTGATTGGTTTCAGGTTTATCAGTGCAATCCAAAAGGTCACAGAGGAGGATTTTCTGATATGGATCGAAACATTAGGAGAAACACTCAAACTTAAAAAAGTCTAGCCAATACCAGCAGATTTTTGGCATGATAACAAACTTATCCAACGTATGCCTTTGTGACTCCTGTAATTTTTCAGCAGAACACAGTTTCATATTATTTGCATTAAAGTCTGGCTAGCTTCAGACCCAAAACATAACCTTCAATCTGCTGTAAATCATTTGTCTATTCTGTCCAGACGAAATGGCTAGTCATTGTGACAGGCTACATATATGCTAGCTGATTAAAATGTAATGTAATACATGATTATAACATGTTTTGATTACATGGCTGCAAATTTAAATATCCTTCAAATGAATCAAATTATAATGCATATTACATCCTCAAAGCTCTAGCTTAAATCCTAGGCTGTGGCCCCCAAACATATAAAAGCAGCCATTCTATCATCCCGTAATGGAATCATGTTCGAGGCAATGCATTGAGATATGTAATGCTCCACTGGACACCATGAGGATGTAATGGATGTGTTGGAGCACACACCAAAGACACATGTAGTGTGTTCCAGGCTTCCAAGATGAACCTTTCTCAGAACCATTTCAAGTAGTCGTGTTTTGGAGTTTGTGAATTTATTTATTCATTACCTCTTGTGAAATGGTTGATTCCTGCTGAAAATGAGTAAGCCTCCTCCCTCTCACAACCTTGACCTTTTTAGACACCTCCAGTGTAGATGTGATGCACTTTTGGGAAAGTCTCCCCTCCTAGCTTTCCAGAGATGCAAGAGATTTAAGGGGGTCAGGAAAGGGGACTGCTAGATAGAAATCTAATTAGGTGATTGTGCTTGAGGGAGCTGGCTGCTCGATAAACTCCCACACGCTCGCTCTGCTCCTCTCATTTCCCTCTCTCGCTTCACTTTCTGTCTCTCCTTCAGCATTTTGCACTCACCCCGAGACGCAGCCTGAGAGTCCCCCTGCTGAGGGCATAGTCACAGGACGCAGATCTCAGCTCACTTAATGCATCTTCACTACTTCTTCAAAGAAATTAGTAGATTCATATCTCAGCTGATAAAATAAAATGTACTTTAAGTGTCATCTCTTTTGCTCATTATTACCATACCTTTAGACTGAAATAAACCTGAAAGGGCTCCAAAGAATGATGAGAAGAGAAGACCAGGCCTGCTTTGACACACAGAGCACACAGTGGGATTGTGTATAGATCACTGTGGATAGGCTGGATGTGTGGTTTGATATTTGAAATAATGAAACAAGATTTAATTTATCATGTGGTTTTAATTGTTGTATTAGTCTTGCAGCACTGTGGCAGTTCTTGTCTCCGACAACTATCATAAAAGTCTGTTGGTAATGTATCATTAGAGCCAAAAGAAGAAGTAGTAGAATATGTTACTAGACACTGGTTGGTCATTGTACATACTAGCAAAATACAGAGGGAGCAGGAAATCATTGAACTGTAGTCTGGATGTGCCAATCCAGGTAAAAAAAAAATAGGAGAAAATGAACTGCTGTTACTTAATGGTGGCATACAAGACCATAAATTAACATGGCATGTGCTAATATAAAAGTTTTGGGAATTTAACAAACACGATTAGCATGGTAATATGTAAGCTTTAGAGGGGCTGCTAAGCTCATTTTGAATAGGTTGAACAGAGCCAGGCTAGCTGTTTCTGTTTTAAAATGAGTTGTGCTCGGCCGTCGTATAGCTCAGTGGGTAGAGCTGGCAGCCATATACTGGGGTTTGATCCCCATGCAGTGGACCCAGGTTCGAATCCGGCCTGAGTCCCTTTGCCGCGCGTCTTCCCCTCTGTCTCCCCGTTTCTGAACTGCACTGTATTAAAGGCACTGGTTGCCCAAAAATTCTTTAAAAAAAAAAAATATGAGTTGTGCTAAGCTAAGACCAAGCAGTTTTGCAGGTGGTACTGATTTCTTATATCAAGACAAAAACATGTGAATGCATTTTTGTAAAAGTTTGAAGTATTCCTTAGAAACACTCTTTTATTGAAAAGCAGGAGCACACATCATTATGACTGTAATTCAATAAAGTTTTAACAAGTTTGCACACTTTTGTTTTCTGGGGTCCCTCTTTTATCCCGAAAATCAGCTGTGCTAATAAATATCCCTTACTGCTGTTGTGTTGTAAGCAGCAGACACGTAGCACAGATGGCAAATGTCACTTTGTCAAAAATGCAATATTGGATAAGCTTAGTATGTCCACTGATTTTATCACTTTATTTTCCTTTGTGTCTATCTCATTTTCCAAGCTCCTGTATTTGTTCATCCCCCTATGTTAAAATCATCAATATTATTGTTTCTACTGCACACACAGTCAGTTCTTCGTATTTGCTTCTTCTTATTCTACAGACAGGTTCTCTCAACAAAAGTTAAATCCTCTGAATGTATAATATACATTCCTAATAATCAACTCAAACAACGAATATCCTTCAATGAGCTGCATTTGGAGGGATCTAAAGAAATTATAGCTAGACTGAAGGTTCAGAGAGAATTTTTTTCCATTATACTATTTATACTTAATAAAACATGAATATAAAATATGTGATGAATGGAAGGGAAAATACACTGAGAGTGGAAGTTTTTTGTTAGCTTTAGCTCGAGCTTTTTTGTTGCTGTACAGAAAAATCAGCCTTGGTCATGTTGTTAAACACAATAACAACATGAACAGGTCTTCCATACCTATTTTTCTCTCAAACAGAAACACACTTATGGATCCGCAACAACTGACATGATAAACAACCCCAAGGACTATTTATTTGAGGCATTTATCAGAATGATTGAAGCAGGGTTGCTGAAAATTCTTTACGAGATCTTACAAAAACCATACAGTGTCAGATAAGATCAAGGGAAATCTATCAAACCATTACTCTTACATTACATTGCTCTTACAAGAACAGCCTCCCCCTATAGGGCAGGATACTTGTAAAATGTTAAACTTAGATTTGTTTAAATGCCTCCTCTACTCTCCTCTGCTTTTTCTATTCATCACTGTGATTTCCTTTTCCTCTGAATATTTGTCCTTTGCATTTATCTTCAAAAGATATTTCACTCTTATGTCCTTTTCAGAAACATGTGTCCCTCATTTTTCATCCACCTGCAAATTGATTATTCAAACAACAATACTGTAGATATAATCTATACCCTTCGGGCACATTAAGACACCTGCTTTATTGTGCAACTTTAAAGATCTCATGTCCCTGCCTGTGCAATACAGCCTCATTCATTTGCAGCAATGCACACAACTGTGAATGATGATCCCGAGCCATGGCTATGCATTAGTGTGACTAAGATACTGCCGAGCACACTTCCGGCACCACGATTGTACCTTCACAATAAGAAGCTTCTCAGCATTGATGTTGCATCCCTGACACAGAAGAGGCTTAGTCATACCCAGAGCTCAGGGAGGTTGTTTGGGATAATTTGGCTTACTTTGTAATTACAAAATGCTACGGCATGATTTCAGGGTGAATCACTCGCTTCTTCCTTAGCGTGCCGCAATATGTGCTCTTGAGAAGCACACAGAAACACATGGAAAGGACCAGGAATAACAACCTGTATTCCTTAAAAAGTTGATTAAAACACAAAACATTTATATAATTACATACAGTACAATCTGATATCATACCCATAGTCCAGATTGATACTGATTGTTACACTGTGATGGCTTTTCTTGCTTTTGGGTGGGATGGTTATTCATAGCAAAATAATTACACTGTAATGGGTGCTCTACGGGCATGTCCAAATCGACCTTTTTCTGGTTGATGGGCAAACAATTTAGGTGCAAAGTAAGTTTCAAGAAGCAAAAAGGGTTTCATTTAGTTATTTTAGGCCGTACCTTATTTTGAAAGCAATATGCCCATGTGTGCAGACGAGCAAATTTGCTACCAAAACAGGAGAACAACTTACTTCTTCCAAGAATTGCAGCTTCAAAAATAAATATAACTCCCACAATAACAGGTACTATTATTCCAGTGCTCTAGGTGTGCAATGTCAGCTCTCATAACAGTTAGTTTGTGAAAAATAATTTCCCTAAATGTCTTCAAGTTTTATGCTGAGTAGATTTTGTTTTGTTTTGTTTCCCCCATTCATCTCTTACCAGAAGGCGATATTCAATAAGGGCTTGCTTTAAGTTGAAGTGTGCAGTAAACAAAGATGAGGGGAATCAAAATAATAAGAAATGTGCGGCGGCAAAGCAGAAACAGAGCTGAGAGATGGGTTATGAAACTATCATTTATCAGCTTTTGGTTTGGTGCTTGCTGCAGATTCATGGGCTTAGAGGAGGATGAATTGTCATCGAGAGGCCTGTGTTAATGTGAAAGGATCTCCGGGGTTGTTTGATGTCTGTTCAGATCACAGTGAATCATATCTCACCTTATTGTATCCACATAGAGTTCTGAAAATTGGATCACACTTGAGTTGTATCTTTGATCACTATTATTATATGACATTAGATACGAGTACTACACCCTCACTGTGTTGCAGATCTTTCCATTCTCTTTCTCAGCACATTTGCATCTAGTCGTTGCTCATTCTTAGAGCAAAAACATAGGCTAGTTTTTCACAAAGTCTCCGCCTGTTACTGTTTAAAAAACTTTTTTTTAGTGAGGAGTTTTATGATAGTTTTGCATTTCTAACATTAAGAATTTGTTTTCATGTAGGTGTGTCAACTTTCTGGAGAAAGACATGTTCATCTCTTTGTGACTGTAGCCTCTTTGAACTGCACTTTCACAGGAAGTCTTCTGAGTCTGTTTCATCCAACTTATTCCAACTCACTTCCAGCCTCATAAAAGAGGCATTTGAAATGGAAAGTTTAAAGTATTATTCAAACTCTTGTTTCCATTGAATGAATCTGAGGATATGATCTAACCTCTGTTTCCTTTTTTTCTTATCCTTCTATTTGCTTTTTGCCTGGGATGCTTCTCTTCTTTTAGCTGATTCACACCATCAGTGTGGTGGATAAAGACGAGCCACAATCTGGACATCGCTTCTACTTTACCCTGGCCCCTGAAGCCTCCAGTAGTCGACACTTCACCCTATGGGATGTTAAAGGTGAGAAGGCAAAGATCCTTATGGTTTATTGGTAAATAGGCATATTTTGGTATCTGTGTACAATTTGATTTTTGTGGTATATTGGTACAAGTAAGAATCTGTGAGACTTGCTATATTTCTAAGTGGTTTTTCACACAATTTAAATGTGCAAAGGTAAAGGAAGACAATGCTTGACTGACAAGTACTTGAGATTGTGTTGACGCTCTTATAGATAACAGAGTTTTTTATGGTCTTCCTATTTCCCTGAGTGATTGGCATTATGAGAGTTTGGTCAAATGTTTCAGGGTATTTTGCAAATGTACACCTTTGAGAAAAATTGAGTTTATTTTAAAGACTTCAGCTCCAAATCATTGAAATGATCAGTGAGTACTTTGACAATGTCACAGTTCATTGAGATGCCAGATGGTTGCTGTTTTAAAGTAAGACAACTGAACAAGTACACTACCAAAAGATTTTAACAATCACAGGAGGCTTTCTAAAAGTAAATGCTAAAAAAAATCCTTTTCTCTTTGACATCATTCACCTGATTATTAGACACATTTTTCAAATAGCTTTTTGCATAAACAACACCTGTGTTGGTTCTCTAAGTCTAAGGAGAGTAATACTCGTTGAAAAAATAATAATGCCATTGCATAACTAAGTTGATTTATGTTTTTTATTTATGTATTTTCATTGTGAACAGTTTAACAGCATTGTGATTCCTCGTGAATAGAATGCCAATAGCTTTCATGCCTCAAGTGTCATTATGAAAATTGCATTCTGTGAAAACACAACATTTACACGTATCTACACAATGTAAAAAAACATTAAAATCACAATGCTCCCCCGTGATGAGTCTGCTTTGTCAGGAAGATGAGTTTTTTCATGCTTGTCTGTGTTTTTCCAAACACACTTGCAGATCCCCCGTTTATAGATGTGTAGCAAAGTGAATGTGACATCTGGCTAAATCAAGATTGATCTGACACCAGGAAAATGTCAGGGGAGCAGCCCTAGCAAGGGAAATGTCACAGCGTGATGGCAGCAAGACCCGCCACACTGCCACTCATATCCATGTGAATAGAGACACACATTGTTTAAAGTACACACATACTGTACATACACATGTGTATAGACTGGCAGGATGTGGTATCACCCTCTGGCCTTTTTATTCTCTCATATATACGCACGCATGCATAAATACATATAAACACACTACAACAGTCCATCCATGTCCTTTGTTCTCTGTTTATATATATGGTGTGTGTGTGTGTGTGTGTGTGTGTGTGTGTGTGTGTGTGTGTGTGTGTGTGTGTGTGTGTGTGTGTGTGTGTGTGTGTGTGTGTGTGTGTGTGTGTGTGTGTGTGTGTGTGTGTGTGTGTGTGTGTGTGTGTGTGTATGTGTGTTTGTGTACCAAAGATATATGTACTCTTGAAAACAAACACCAAAAGCAGACCCCTGTATATTTTCTGGTGAAGACAAACAAAACCCTGCACATACTTTTGATCCTCCCACCCCTCTTCTTTCCACTCTGGTTTCTCTTTTCATTGACACATTTGTCAACCTGTCACTTTCAATCTGTCACTTCTTCTTTTCCCCATCATGGCCTCACATTGCGTTCTGTCTCCAAGCCTTGACATACAATGATGAAAAGGTTGGGTTTTTTTGGGTGGGGGGGTTTCCCCTATGTTGCGAAACTCTTTTAGGTCGTTGCTGGCAGTCTGTATCGCAAAACCTCATATTTACCAAAACAAGTTTGCCGTTATATGACAAACTGACATTATGTTAGCAGGATAGTCCCATATCATGCTTAAAAAGAAATCCCATATGAAACAAAACTGAAGAAAAACATAACTGAAACGTTTTAGCCGATTACTTTTACTTCTGTTATCAAATATTGTGAACGTGTTTTTTTTTTTTTCTGTGGGTTGGTCAGTCACAGACAACAAGCACATATGATATTTTTAGGCATTTTTTATAAAGAGTTAATGGCTTAATGTTGACGTGATACAACAGCTTCTTTAGGCTGTAATAGCATATTTAGTTGGCTTGTATGGCTGCATTTGTTCTCTATGCTTGGTGCCTGTAAATTGAAATTGAGTTTGACGGCTTAAGGTCTGTTTCAAGAGTGTCCACTGAAGAACAACATCTCTATTCTCTCTAACATTAAACAAGCATTTCCTTTTAGTCGTGCAAGAGACGTGAAACCATGATTGCAGGGCTGTTTGTCAGTCCTACTCTTGGTTTGTGACTAAAACACCCCAACAGTTATTTAATGCATTGCCAATAAAATGTGTAAAAATATTAAGCTTCCTCGGAAGATGAATGCAAATGACTTTGGTGTTTCGCTGACCTTTCTTTCAGCATCACCATTAGCTCAAAATGTCACTGGTTTCAATAAATTGGTCTATAATCAAACACCTGAAAAACTACTGACATTCTCATCTGCCTCAGCCATACTTTGTGTTTATTGCTAATCAGCAAATATCAGTATGCTGAACTTAGATGATGAGCATGCTAAACATAATACCTGCTCGACATCAGCATGGTAGCATTGTTGGTGTTAGCATGCTGACATTTGCATTTAGTACAGAGCACCACTGTGCCAAAGTACAGACTCACAGATCCACTAGCACGGCTGTTGATTTTAGCTGTGACCTTTTTAAACAAAATCCGTCTCCCACTAGGGTCATCACTCTGCCATGTGTGGTGTTGTTAAAAGGACTTTTTTTCAAGTTCATTTCACTAACATGTGTTTCTTTGGAGTTCCAAAAATTGGTTTAGAAAATTGGTTTTGGTGGCAACCTACACAAGAATCCTTAGTTGATATTTATTTAGAGATGTTTTTTTAAAGAAGATAGCCATGGAGGAGAATGCAGTGTAAAAGTCAAAAGGACAAATTCATGGGTGTACCTTTCCTGCACATAAACAGTAATATGAAGATTGTTCTACATGTGCCAGGGGAGCTTTTGTACGACATGGATAATGGTGATATATGCTCTGTGAGATGGATGGCTTTGTATCGGCAAGTCTACTCACAAAGCTTCTGACTCTATTTGTCAAAGCGTCCTTCTGTATTCTGTGCTACATTTATCTATGTCTCCAGGAGAAAGCTCATATACACACCGGTGAAGTTTAATTTCAAACAGTGGCTCTCACGCTCATTTTCTCTCCTGTTTTTTATGAAGAAAATAAAATTGTAAATGTTAATAGCACAAAAGCAGTCTTCCCCAGTGAAATCATTATACCCCCCCAAGATGTACGTGATAATCGTGCCAACCTTTGTCTAAAGTCCTTGAAGTATGCGTTTTGGCTAATGATTTATTCAGAATACAAGGATAGTGCTTTTTTTGTTTTCCTTGTTGACCATTTTAATATAGTATGGATAAATAGGCCTGCAAAAGCAGCTGTCCTGCTGTTATGTAAACTTCTATAGGTAGTGTGTTGAGTTCAAATGAGAAAAAAAAGTAATTCAAGCTCTCCAGTTGAAATCAAGCATCAGTGAGCAGAGTTTGTTTTTCAAATATTAACTTGCTCATGTGCAATTCTCCTTGTTTCTCTGATCCCTTACCCCCACACACACACCGCCCACACAGACAACACAGCTGGAATCCGGACCCAGCGGTCAGGCTTTAACCGCCATGAGCAGAATGTGTACTTCCTGCCTATCCTGGTGGTAGACAGCGGGCCTCCCTCCCTCAGCTCCACAGGCACCCTGACCATTCATGTCTGCGGCTGCGACCCAGGTGAGAGCCACTGCACCATTATTAACATTATCATCACTGTCACCTTCATCAGCAGCAGTAGCAGCAGTGCTATAAAAGGTCACCTATGTTCCGTTGATTTGGTGAGCAAACAGCTCTTATCAGTTTATATTTGCGTAAAACAATATAACACAATGCCACAAATATGCACACTATTGTCACTCGGAAGGGATTTCAGTGATGTGAAAATATATGCCTGATATAAAAAAAATGTTTATTTTTGCAACACAGAGGGAGCCATCCAGTCCTGCAACGCCACAGCCTATTCGATGAGTGCGGCTCTCAGCCCCGGGGCACTTATAGCCCTTCTGGTCTGCATTCTCATCCTCATAGGTAAGCAGATGGATGAACTCATGTACGTACGGATGTATGAGAAGATAAATGTATGGGTGTATGATGGATGACTAGAGCAAGGGATAAGCACAGCATATTAGTATAGCTCTTCAGGGGGTCATTCGTAAGTTCAACCATTACATTCAATAGATGGTTCAAGCAAGATGGAGGGCTGCACCTAAACAAATGACTCCATGTCTGCTGCTCGTAAAATCATGTAACCTAACCTATGCCTTAATGGATTGAACACTTTTACAAGTTATATATATTTCACGAATGGAATTGTACATGCAGTGACATAAAAACAAGATCCATTTTTTATTTGTCCCTATAAGCGTCTTTCCTGTTAGATATGTTATTGCTTCTTTTTTGAAAATATTGCTTTTGTTTAAATAGGAGCCCAGATGATGCCGGAGTTTATGAATGATATCAAGCCAATTTGGTGGTTGGAGCATAGACGGGATGGAATAAATGGGAGTAAAGTGGAGGGGGGTTAGAGAGAGCAAGCAGGCAAAGGAGCTGCCTCAGCACTTGTATACCTCTGGAACAACAGGCTTTAAATAGACGAGGCTTTCCAGACATTCTCAGATTTTTATACACATACACAGACACACACACATACACATACACATACACACACACACACACACACACACACACACACACACACATGCTAACATACACATGCATGCACACGCTCACCCTCTCAGAGGTTGAGTATTGTCAAATATAAAAAATGTATGAGTAAGCTTCTTGTTCCCCCACTCGTCTTAGCATCCCACTCCTCGGTGACAGAAAAAAACTACAACGCTGTCACGGTGTTTTGTCACCCCCACTCACACCTATATGCGTTTCACATCTTGCAGGCAGTGAATGATGGATGATGTGACACCAGGCAGCTTTAACTGTGACTAACATTGCTATCTATTTCTTTTAAGAGCTTTTCTAATGAGAATTGTTAAAACTCCATTTCCATTAACCAAACCATCTACTGGAGTGAACTTCAAAAGCAGAGCATCATTTATTCATCATGGTTTTAAAAGCCTCAACAAGAATCTTATGTATAAATCTGAGGCAACCTCTGCTGGCTATAAAAAACAGTTTGCAGCGTATCGTGGTTTTGGTGTTTTAGGCTTGATGATATGCCCTCAAAGGCTTTGGGAGTCAAACGAATCCTCTGGCTTTTAAACTTGTGGGCAGCTGGACACTGCATAGGATTTAAGTTATGGTTTGTGGTGCAAAACTTTTTTTTTCATTGCAGCCCAAGTGATTTGAATTAAAGCATACATTTGGCAGAGTGCTTATGCTATAGACTGTTATACCTTTACTATTATTTAATTGTCATGTTTTGTGTTATTTAGATACGACTCGTGAAAGTATGCAATGTTGGTTCAAATATTGTCAATGACCCCCTGCCACTTTGAGTGACTGATACTGATTGGTACAAAATGGACTGAACATGCCTCATCAAAGCACTGAAGGACATGCTGCGTCAGAGTACCTGGCTACTGCCAGTCATTATCTGTGCACTACCGACTGCGGGCTGCAGGGCCTCTGATCAGGGGGATGAGCAGTGTTTTCACAACTACTGTGGTGTGAATAACAGGCAGTAAATTTATTGACTGCACATTTCACAACACCTTTCTGCCTCTGCTTTAACTTAAACTGTGTGCACACACTAGCACACACCTCCGTGCACACAGTGTGGGTGTGCCCATGCATGCCTAGCACACATTCACACGCTTAGACAAAATCACTCCTCACATCTTAACTGCAATGCATTTTGTTTCTCTCGATGTGCCTTTACGCACACAGAGACAGACACACACACATTCTTCCCCCCCACACACAGCGTATACCTAACCAGCCAGCCAGCACTCCCTCTCTCCAGAGGCTGGACCGCTTCAATTACATCAATTGTTGGATGATGAGAAAAATGAAAACAAATCTCTGCTTAATTACCTTACAAACAAACAGTCCCTCCATCAGTTCATTTATAGGCCTGATGTGATGAATCCATTTCACTGCGTCGCAGCATCTGCATGCATCCATTCCAATTACCTCCCATCTGCTTGTGATGAACTCCTGGGTGGGGGCAACCAGCGCAGCCCAAGGGTAAATTAACCGTCTTGTCAGGAACGCTTATCACAACATCTGTACACATGGGGAATAGCTTACATATATATAGGAGGGAGCTATACACAGGTACATATGCTTCCTACTTAGGTATATTCTGTACACGATGTCTTATTAACATTGCCTGAGGCATGTTCATCTCCAATATAATAAACAGGTTTCCAATAGCATACAGTTTAAGCAGTGGAGTACCCTAATAGGCAGTGACATGTTATTAGTAAAGAGGTGTGTTTCAGAAGTGCGGTTATTGGATCGACTTTACTTCAGAGTGAAACGCCACATGCTCTTACTGCTTCAATACTGTTTACTGAACAGCATGTGATCTGCACATATGAGGGAGTTTACAACATCAAGTTTTCTACCTCCTATTATTCCCCTCGTTAGTGTACATTTAGAGTAATTGTCTAAGGGCTTGTTTAGTATGCATGATATGGTGCTTCGCAATTTACCACAAACCATGACTGTTTCCTCAACCCAGTGGCAATTAATTTGCCCCATTCATGGAGGAGAAGAATAAACACAATGGTTACAGACACTGCTCTCCCAATGGAGCCCAGCAAACAATGTTTGAGGAGAGCGTACATTATCATCCAAAGATACTGCATAAAATCCCCATTTCAAGATCAGCATTGCTCTTTAAGCTGGCACAGCTCTTTAGGCAAGGAATACATGGGGCGTTTTCACCACAAGTTATTTGTTAGGCCACTTACACCAAATGAAGACAATTACCAGGAGCAGCAACACGTCGTTTGTACAGATTATATGTTTGAAACCCATGTTTGGTAGTTTTACTTTTCTCTGGAGAAAGAAAGAACAGCAGTAGGAGATGAAAGCCAGAACGTGTGCTTTATAGTCACACCCTGACGTACAAGGTCATTTTCAAGGGGTGCTTATGTCCATGGGCAATTTTCACACACACGAATATATGTGCTTTAACATGTGTAAATTTCCTAAAAACAGCACATAAAGTCATGACATTGATCTAGTTAGACTGTGAAGCGATTTGGGCATATCTCATTTTCACAATGTATGGATGGGTGTTGTAGTTGGTTCAGAGCATCAAACAATCTGTCCCAGGCAGCACAGGCCCTGGTATAATTGATAGTCTTTTTATCTCTGTGGGCTTGTAGGCATTTGTTTTAGGCAACAGGCTATCTGTTCCAGAAGATGCATGGTGCCCACTGTTTAATGATCTATCTAAATGTCCCTTCACTAGCATCCCTTTTTTCCCCTGCTAAAGGGAAGAACAGGGGATTAATTCACACTCCATGTCTATCTGGCCACAGGAAACAGATCCTGCAGCCAATCAAAGCTCAATAATTATGATAACATTTGAACAAGTTCGTTTTTTCACGAGTACTACTTTTTTTTCTCACCGAAATGAAATACTAATAAGCCTGATTGTTATCACCAATATAAATGATTTTCTCAGCATGTATGATAAATACTTAAAAGGCCACTCATAGTGCTATTAATGCAGATGTTATTGTGAAGTGGGGGAGCAGGAAAAAAACACATGGTGGAAAGGGTCAGATTTATTTTGATTAGTAATTCATTACATACAAATTAATTAATGAACTGATACTCCCACTGTGGATTTATAAATTATGTTATATTCTGTTATCATTTTGTTTATTTATTGAATTCATGTCTGACTATTTTCCACCTTTCGCATGCCAATCTCTTTCCACATCTTTCTTTGCTTTCGATAAGTTGATCAAACAAAGCTTTTATTTTGGTTTATCCATGAGGCTATTAAATTGAGTTGTTCAGTATGTTGCTCATTACTCTCCAGTATGCATAATTAATTCACAACTGTCTGTAATGTGATTTTATCATCATGGAAAATGACATTTCATGTTGCTGCACATCTAAGACAAATGTGGTGGTGGTAACATAGGCAAGGGTATAGCCCGAAGGAGTGCTGATTGAGTCAGGGGGTGGGTGTGTGAGCTAAGTGAGACTTGTCTAATCACAAGTGTAGGCACTAATTAAAATAACTAAGCTGAAATTAAAGCCTCATTGATTTATATCTGCATACAACCTTTGTTTTCCTCTCGTCTCATTAGTCTATGACGTGATCCATCTCAATTGCTTTCTCTTCTTTACTCCAGATTTAATTTTACAAGGCATGTCTGTCTCTTTGTAGGTGGTTGCCTCTGCTTTCAAGTAGTGATGGAACTTCAAACTTTTAGTTTCACTCCATTTGGATGAGTATTGAAATGGAGCTTGGTATTCATTAGGGTTTTTTGAATTATATTTCTGTGCAAGGCAATTACTATTGAGAAAAATCAAAGCTCATGCATTTGGAATGTAAAACTTGATCATATATTATCCTGCCCCTGCTGTGATTTGCCCTTTCAGGTGAAATCCAAGTTACAATGGAAGTAGTTAAAAACCTTCCCATGAAGAAGTACTCCTGTAAACTATTATCCAGAGTGCATGTTGGATGTGAAGCAACATACACCATGTACACATTTAGCACACTTATTTTCTTTGGTGTTGTTTTTCTGTATGTTATTATTCATAGCAGTAGCAACATGAAGAGGGATTCAATCTTTGCATGCAAGCTCTTTAAACACAGCATGATATCTCTTGGATTCTGTGCTGCAAGAAATGTGAAGCCTGTTGTAATGTTTTATAAACTGCTTTATAAAATCCCTTAAATGCAATCCTGCTTGTTATTCCTTGTCACTTTTCAGATTGATTTGACAAATTCCTATGTCCCCTTTATGTTGTGTTGTGCCAAAACATGGGGTTGTATGATGTTCAAACATTTAAGAATATCAATGTTTTCTTTGTAAACGTATTCACTTAACCTGTACATATTTCACTTTGAGAGACATTTAAATCATAATCCTACTCTGTATTGCTATGTCTCCTTCTCCATCAGTTCTTGTCTTGCTGATCCTGACCCTGAAACGCCACAGGAAGGGCCAGAGGATGGCGGAGGACGAGGAGGACATGAGGGATAACGTCATCAAGTACAATGATGAGGGCGGAGGGGAGCAGGACACTCAGGCGTACGACATGAGCGCCCTGAGGAACCTCTATGACTTCCCAGAGGCCAAGAGCTGTGACTCTGGCCCAGACATCCGCTCACTGCCGCAGTGGATACAGGCGAACCGTGTGGGTGGCGGTGCAGAGGGAGCTGCAACAGCAGCGGCAGCTGCAGCAGACTTCTCCCTATTCAAAGGCTACATTCGGAAGAAGGTGGAACAGGCTGATGCAGACCTGTCAGTGCCACCATATGACTCCTTCCAGACATACGCATTTGAGGGCACCAGTTCACCGGCGCTCTCACTAAGCTCCATCCACACGATGTCCACCACCTCAGAGCAGGATTTCTCCTACCTCAGCGACTGGGGACCACGTTTCAGGCAACTGGCAGGCTACTATGCTCCAGCAAACCCTGAAGAGGAAGGGTCCTAGCACAGCTCCTCTGCAGAGAGACGCTTAAACTCCTTCTTCCTCCTTCTTCTTCCTTCTTCTCATCAGCCTCCTCTTCTCACCCTCTGGCACTCATCAGAGCCAGCACTGTGTTCTTTAAAGACCGAGCACCATCTCTTTATCACTTGACAGAAAAATCTGTGTCAAACTTTGAACTCTTATTTTTTTTTACATTCTTTGCTTTTTGTGAGACCTCAGCTGGAAAGCTTTGGCGATGATACTAGATAGAATAAAGAAAGTGTTATGCAGTCACCAAAATTGCCATTGAGTCCGAAGGGAGGATTTTGTCTTTCTCTCATAAATGTAAACTTTAAATTGTAAGCTGTAAAAACTATTTTCAGGGTTTCAGAGTATCAACATCATATAGGCTAGGGTAAAACAACGCCACGGCAAACCGTCTGACAAACATGTATTTATTTGAGGATATATTTAAATATTTATTTGTTTTTATGTATTTATTTATGTATTTATTAACACCATGATCACTATGGTAACTGCAACAGTGAACTCTGCTGAAGTGCTTGAAAAAACGTGAGGGGAGGAGGACATTATGAAAAGAATGAGAGACAACATGGAAGAAAGAAAGATGGACTGCAGTGGCAGATAACAACAAAGATATAGGCAACAAGGTGACATTTGGGGTCAAATATAAATTACTTCTGGAAAATATTTGTATTTATTTTCTATGACCACTTTTCTAAAACAACTTACTAAAGACATAAATGAAATGTAGAGGCAAAAAGGGAACAGATTGAGTGGAAAAACTGCAGAAAAAAAGAGCCGGCATTTCAGTCTGAACATTTGAGACTTTAAATGTATTATAGTGATTTATAAAAGGGGTTTTGGCGGTCACCAACTGAGGACAATTGTGTGTAAACAATTTCTTTTCTTATCCTCTCCACAGCCAATTGTAAGGCAATAAGGCACAAACGGTAACAGTGATTTAAGACTAAACAAAATGACTGTTTCATGAAATTGGCTGGTCGCCAGCATTGTCCCACAGGGAGCCAATTTTCATTTTTAAATTTTGTGTGAGAAGGTGTTCAATGTGTTCAATTCATTTTATAACCTGAGATGTTTGATTTGACTTTTGATGTTTTATTTTTCTTTAGTGGAGGGAGGGTGTGGGGGACTAGTAATGTCAGGATGGTTGTGTCTAATGAAGAGGGGAGAGGTTTTAGGGTAACACATGGTGAATGGACTGGTCACATACACCTGATATCCACAACCTGTTCAATGTTGACATTAACTTGCAAATGTATTGAAAAAAAGAAGACGAAAACAAATAAATATTTAATTTTTCTTGGTAAAAACCTGCATCTCGCTGTGTGCAACATTGTACATTACTCAGTGTAACTACTTGCTAAATAGGAACATAATGATGGAGTAAATAGAGCATCCGTGTTGCTAATTGTGGTTTGCCACTTGTTTGCAGAAAGTTTCTCCTGAATAGTTCTGGAGCGAGCTTGGGTTTAGACCAGAGGTTGATTCAGAGAAAAGACCATATGACAGGCCACAGCCAAACAAAGACGTCCCCTCAGCATGGCTCCCCCCGGCTGCCTTCTGCCAGAACTTCTGTAATTGTCGTAGTCACCATAGGTTGCTGAAGCATATGAAGTACTGTAGCTTTCATCTTTGTGATCTGCTGCTAAAATGGCCAGCCAGACATTGGAATTCACATTCACTTGCTTTCAAAACTAGAGTTTTCAAAGCTTTTTTATCATAAATAGGTCTACTGTGTCCACGGACTACTTTGTGACTACAGACTGGAGATGGGTCGAGTTATCTGTCGCTGCTTATTATTAAAAAAAAAAGCTTGTATCCACGCTTAGGTTTTTTTTAAAGCTCTAGTGGAAGCAACTTGGAATCATACAAAGTATTGCAGCTGTCATACTCACTCTTTGTCTAAAAGTATAGGAATGATACTGCAAATAGCAGATTAGAGTTTTGCTTAGAAACAACATGTATTCTCTGTTTGTATGTGTTAAAAATAAATATTAGTTCAAAAGGTTTAACCGTAGCCAGACCAACACAATAATAATACAGAGTTTTATATAATGAGTATATATATATATATATATATATATATATATATATATATATATATAGTACAGAAGAGGTTAAGGGCCATGTGAATTTTTTTTTTAGATCTGACCAAAGTTAATTTAAGTCAGAATTCTGACTGAAATGTGGCCCTAATCCTCTTCAGTAATATAATTAAGTGTATACAGTAGTGTTTTTAAAACCGTGGTATTGCAAGGTTTTGTACCTAAGTTCAGGTATTGTAATCTGGAAGTGATATCAGAGAATTTCTCTCTTGTACATGCCTTCCTTCATCAAAATAAGGTAAACTCTTTCATACTGGATTTACTTATACTGCTGCAGCATATATATTTATGTGTATATGTGTGTGGATGTATGTTTGCCAATTAGTAACATGGCCTTCCATTATTAATCATAGCCTTTGGCCCAACTACTACTCACTAAGTGACAAGCAAATGTCATGGTTTGGACAAATACACACAAATGGAGGTCAGCATGAGTCACACCAAACAGTCATACAGTAAGACGATAAAACAAGAGTGCCTTTAAAGAACCTATGTACCAGAGAATGTCATCCGGATGGCTACAGGTCATTTGACTAATGCTGTGAAAGCTGAAGTTGAATAGTAAGCACAGGAGAAAGCTGGTCACTTCAACCCTTTTTTCCCCCCAAAACAAGTATTTCATTCATCTTCCATCATTGTCAAAGAAAATGTCATTCCTTATTAGTGATGACCTGTACATGTGAACATATGAGTGTGTTGCCATAAAAAATAAAAAGCCATCTACATCTCCAAGGGCAACGTGAGGCCCATCATTACTAATGCAGATGGGTGTTTTGTGACGGACAGATCTCATTGGGGACAGATCTGTGCTGTTAAATGTTATTTATTTTTCTGTCTGTACTTGGCAGTGTAATGACAATCGATTAAAAAATTGTGGGGAAATGTGAACGTGAACCACAGAAAATATCAATCATAGCCTAATAGCCAAATAGTATCAGTTATTTCATTTATAAACACTCTCAAAACCCGGCTTGACTGAGGTAACAACGAATCTATTCAGCTAAAGAAAACACTGTATACGACAACAAATCCAGCACTCTTGACAATTAAATTAATAAAGTGAGATTATAGTCGGATGGCCATTGACTCCAAACAAAAACTCCATTTGTGAGAGCTAGTGTTTTGTTTCCACACACCTTTTCCATGCTAAGGAAAACGTGGATATTGATGATGATTTTGTTGTTGCTCTTGTGACAGTAAATTACTTAGGCTTTCAGGTCATTTAATTTAAACTAAAACCAATTCAATTTATCTGTACAGCACTTTACATACACAGAGGTTGAAGTGCTTGAAAATCAGATAAAACAGTCTTATGATATTAAGCATAGAAAAAAACTATATAAGACAAGTTAAGGGTAGATAGGTTAATTGAATAAAAAATGCATCCATTTTCTGAACCATTTGTGTTGTTCTGAATGGCAGTGGAGCATTGGTTCTTTCGCAGCATGCATTGGGCAAGAGGCAAGCTAATCTCTGGATAAAATGCTGGTCTGCCACAGGCTAACAGAGACCCGCAGGGCTGTTTGAGCTTCCTCTCCCTCTTACCTGAATGCCTTTTGACTGCAGGAGGAAACCGGTGTATATAGAGAAAAACCCCAGAGAAAAACGCCTGTGGACTCAAAGACAGTTTTCGTTTCACTTTGAGGTAAAAGTGCCCCACTCAAATAAAAACTGATTTAGAAAGTACATCTGAAGCTGCTGAAACAATATTGATTCTATTATTGCCCAAGGTCCTCAGGTATGGGTTGTTCCTAATCACCTGAAAACACACTGGATACCCATTCATTTTAATCTGAATGTTTGATCAGCCAGAGGGGCCCGGCTGGAGGATCACAGGCTGTCCACTGGCTTATAGAAGGGTTCAATGTATGCAGTTTAGCCAGGGGCAAAACCTAACCGGGCTTTAAAAGGTGATCAGTAAGATGTTAGCATGGGGATTCAGCTTTTTGTAGGCTAGTGAATTATTTCGATTTAGTGTCTGAACACTCCATCAAGCACATGTTTTGTTTTATTGTAGTAATGCAAGTGAGGTAGATCCTAAAACTTCTTTTGATTTCTTTGTGTATGCGGATGAAGAGATGGCAAATAAACCCTTCATCTGCCATCACTTTCAGTCTACAAGTTCCCAAAATTACACAAAAATAAGAAAGAACCACATTAAATAAGGTGAAAGGAGCTGTACTTGGCAAGCAAAATTATTATTTTGCTTGCTAAGTTTTCTGCCTAAGCAAGTGAAGGGCTTGTTTGATAAGATTGAAAACCGAGATTTGCTACAATCACGTTATGAAATGGTTTAGAGCACCACATTGATGAATAATAACAGGACATAAAAAAAACCTTCATGTTTTACAAGTATCCTTTATCCTTTTCTTTATCTATAGTATAATATGTACAGCAAGCCTGTTGTAGATGGAGATTGTACAATGTGTAACCTCAATGAGGTTACACATTGTGAACCTCATTAAGCAGTTGAAATATGTTTATGAGTACCCAAACACTCTATAACCAGCAGCATATATTTTAGTGACATGTATTTGGTGACAAAACGTATTTTTTAAATGTATTTCTGTCCTTGTGTTTTTCCTAATTTCTATGGACAAGTTTGGTGCTCTGTTAAAAGGGCCACATGATCAGTGCTTTATCCAGTGTTGGCGATTTCGGATCGTTCTCTAAACCCCTAAATGCCGAATGTAAACTGGTCAACTGCTTTAATTACTAGTTTTTTATTTGGCACTTTTAAGTGTGTAGGTGATTTTGACTGCGGGGTACTTAAAGAAGCTGTTTCCTCCCTGTTGACTGAGGAAATTCTTTGCTGTCTTGACATTTTCCTTTGTTGCAATTATAGTTTTTCTCAGTAAAGGTGGTATATTGAATAAACATAGCACTGTACCATTATTGTTTAGATTGTAAGTCTAGTTGTCCGTGCTCAAAGCTTTCAGGTTTTGCTAAACCAACAACCCAATATTAACCAAAAACCAAAAATATTACTGAATCCATTCCCAAAAACAGGCTTTGGTTATTACTTGAAGCACTACAAAAGGGATCATCCCTCTGGCCCTCGGGTTTAAGATTGCCAACATCCACCTACAGTTACTTTGAGGATGTCTTGGTATGAATACATTCACAGAAAAATAAATATTCTAAAAGCCCTTTTCCGCTTATTTTGAAGCAGTCTATGTAGAGTGTGTAGACCTCATTTAGAGGTCAGTCGTGACTCCTCCAAAACTCATTGTACTTTGGCAGACAGTGTTGCAGACAATTGATTTGACGCTGTCTCTGTTACTACATTTGAGTCTGCCTCCACAGCATCTCTGTCACTTTAAATAAAGGAGGACATCTCACTGAGGCCTCAATATACAATGCGGAGGACATTAGTGCTGTTGTAGTCTCTTGACATGTGGCCTGTGTGGATGCTGTGAAGTGAATTTTTTCACAGCTTTAGATGCATGAGGGAAAAAGATTTTCACACATAGCTAACATGCAAAAATATGCATCAGAAAACCATTGTAGTGTTACTCATACGATCTCCTCAGCGGTTTGGTAGGGAAACAAAAATAAACAACACTTTTGAATACCTCTTTTACCATAAGCCACACTTATTGGTGTTTTTTTGTTTTGTTCATTTGATTCTATTGGGGATTATGAATACACACTATGTAGCTCAAGGAATATGTACAAATATTGTTTTGCAGATTCAGTTACAGCTACTGTCCAAATCCATTCCTGCAGGTAGACACTAAAAAGAAATTCAAGGGTCTTTTATTGGAAATATGGAAATATAAGTCGCATAACAAAATACAGTTGTAGGTATTCTCTCTATTTATGATTTACAACTTAACAGAACAAAACCAGTAGTGGGTGATTTTCATTGAGAAGTTCCATGGCAGCAATAAAGAAAATTAATTGTCTATTGTCACATTGTCCATCAACTTTGACCATGTTTGAGCACTAAGCAGCATTTACTAATTGATTACAGCAAATTAAAATGCAGTTTTTATGAGAAACTTAATAGAAAAGTATTGTATGTTGCACTCTGAGAATATCATGATGTTAAATGTTGTCTCAGAGAAAAAATGATCTCCCTATGAGTAATGAAATGTGAATGTGTAAAAAATCTACTCTCCTTACACCTTTTTCTTCCTCATTTCTGGCATACCAAACATTTTTAAAAAGCTTTGTGTGGAGACAATCTAACTACAAGTTTATAGTTGAAAGGTGGGCTTGATCCACTCTCATATTTCTTTCAAAGATGCCTTGAGAAGCTGTTTCTGTAGCCTTGCACTCTCTGAGTCTCTGCCAGATCTTTTAGATGATACCTTCCCCTCTTAGAACATTACTCTACCTGAGCTCACATCAACCATCAACACATTTACTATTAATGTTTTCAGAAAATAGTCTTGTCACTTAACAAGAGGCTCCTTGAAGCATCAACCTTTAAAACGTAAATGAACTAAAATAGTACATTTAAAAAGTTGAAGACAATCGTGTTGGATATCATCACATAGTGGATATTTTGTCCTTCCGACCGCATGCAGCTTGAACAAATGTGACATTTCTAATCCAGTGCCTGCAACAGGGAGTGCATATTAATATACATAATGAAATCCAGCCATTTAACCAGCACCTTGCAAAGACTTATTCAAGGATAGAGGTTCATAGCTACACATCAAAAGTTGTTTTATTGAACATGCAGCACTTCATTTAAAATGTATGGATGAATTAATAGGCGTCCAGGTAGTTGATCCTTCTACTGGGAGTTGTTTCAAGTCAAAGTCTCTTTTCCCACAGGGAGGTAGACTAAGTCTCTTATGCCTCAAGCTAAACTGCATTAGCCTCTATGTCATGAGAGGTATACACAGTGAGAGCATATATCAATCCATGCAGAGGTCTTCTCCCTATCCTTCACAATTTCAGGCCCGGTAGGATCAATTTGCCTCTTAATTGAGATAATAATTCAGCACATGTTTGACAAAGTACTAAACTTGTGAATGGTTGAACTGGGTTAACTTTCTTAATTTGTTCTAAAATAAAACCTCAATATCTGTTCTTTTAGTCTTTTCACAGATCTTGATTTTGTTGTTATGGACTCACTTTCTGGGACATGATAAATATTTGTATTTTTGAATATATAATGGGCTTCTATGGTCCTTCTTTCTTGATTGACTGTTCATACATTTAAGGTGGCCCTACAGTCATGAGCATACAAACAACAATGACTAATCACTTGAACTGGCATTCAATATCGAATAACAATGCTAGACAATTCGAGTAAATGGTGACTGAATAGCATTACAAGGGCTTGTTTTGCCAGCTTGGTGTGCTCAGAAGCACTATGTTTTCACACTTTGGCCATAAAATAACACTAACTAACTAAGACTTTTATATCTCGGATGAGTGAGCATTGTGTTGTCCTTAATGTGCTGCGACTTTAGTAATAGAAATGTAATTAATGCTTTTATGATTCATTGCTATTCATGAGCAGAAAATGTTATAAGGTCATCTCAGTAAAAGGGTTCCAGACTGTGAAGAGGCTACTTCAAAGATGGACTTAAAAGAGCAATGGTCTGCCAAGGCTTCACTGTTTGATTAGAAAATCACATGTTCTTGCATTAATAAGAGAGTTGCTGGTTAATCATCACGTGCTTTACATAAGAACAAGATCGTGTTTAGAGAAAACAAACTTCTTATCATCATTCATATCAGATGCAGCCATACATCCATGTGCGTAAAGTGGATGTCACACTCTTCTACCTCCATTTTTTTTGCTAAGACTAAACCCTCTTAACAAATGTTGATCTAAACTACAAACCTGTTTTTTTTTTTATATATCTTGCATGCTTGTGATTCTATCGCAGTAACAGACATAACACTTTGCAAGGGGTTTAAGAAAAGGACTCTGGTAGTTTCTAAAAATGTGTCTTTAGGACCACATTTTGCCACCATGACAATAAACACACAGACACAAAAGTCAGAAAACATATCAGTGTTGATGTTATGCTGGTGTACTTAAAAAAGGCACAGGATGTCAGTGGTCAGCACCTCACAGCTGGCTAGCTGGGGCCTTTTTTTGTGTGTGTTGCACTTTCTCCCTGTGTCAGTGTAGGTTTCCTCACACAGTGCAAAGACACAAATGTTGTAAGTTCTGGCAGCGGAGGGGATTCTGAAAGTTGTTGAACTATACTACATATATTAGCCCTGCTAATGGTGTCTGACATCTAAACTCTCAGAACAACGTTTAGTGGATCTGTTTGAGTACAGAAACGTATGTAAGACATTTATACCTCAGAAAAACTGCAGATTTGTGCACATGCCTGTTTGAACATTTGTTTAGAACTGTAAAGATACGTACATCACATTGTTTTCATGATTTCACATTATGAAAATTGTGCACAATAAGTAATGAAAAATTGTTGGTGTAATAAGCTAAAGTTTCATTAGTGTGTGTATTAGAGTTGTATGAACTGAAAACAACCAAAAGCACTAAAGAATATGAAGCTTGCATTGCTGCTTAAAATGGTGTGCTATGCTGCAAGGATATTCTTTTGTCCACACTTCCTTTCTTCTCACCTGACATTTGAGCAATGAAGAGAGGAAGAAGACAGGAAGACTTAACCTTCATACATTATTAACTGCATGGCAGTGGAGAGGAGAGGCCATGATGGGCAGAAACTGCAGCATTTGCCTAGATATCAACCGTCTGAAACACGTTCAACTCAGTTGATTTGGAAAAGATTTCTCTGACACGAATGAAAATAATTTGAAGTGTTTTATTATATTAAGTTGATCCATGAACAGAAATCATCTAAAGGTTAATGATTTTACAAAAAATCATCTGAAAACACAGTATAATGGCTGTGTCTGGGTGAGAACAGTCCAACAATAAAGGGACAACTGATAATAACCACAAAATGCTTGAGATAAATCCTTGAAACAGTTAACTGATGAACTGAATTGAGTCACGTCTCATTCTTTTCATCTCTGTCATATAAGTCAACATTTGGGATATCTCCGTCCCGGTTGTATTAGAAACGAAAGCAATCCCACACTTCACAATGGTACCCAGCACAGAGATATAACAAATGACAGAATAATTAGAGGATATTTTTTGTTGAAGGTTGCCAAGCATTACCATCATAAAGAAATGTAATTATTATTAACAACTAGAAAGTGGAGGCTGTCACTAGGGTTAGCGACATTCAAATTTTCATTTTTTTAACACAGGCATTTAGCCAATTTGTGGTGTTGTAAGGCTCGCTGCGGCTTTGAATGAGTCTTTATAGCTTTGTCGAATGAAATAATGTGAGCCGCCTATCTGGGTATTTTTGTACGTGCTGGAATTATGGGTTTATTGAAGCTGTGTAATTGCATTTTATTGTTTCTTTCTTTCAACTCTCCTTCCTCTTGTGGCTCATACCCCGTTCGCCCTCAGAGGAAAGTCCTTTTTATTTGTATTTTGCTTCTGTACAGTAAATTTGATCGCCCTTCATTATGCAAATCAATTTAATTTCAGCTAAACCTAGAGAGAGCAAGTGAGGGAGAAATGGCGGGAGAGGAAGATGAATTAGAAAAGGATGAAAAGGAAATACAACAAGATGAAGTTGGAATGAAGCATTAAATCCTCCCTTGATCTAATTTTAATAGATTAAAACCTTCCATTTTGTTCCTGGTCCTTTTTGACATGGAGTATTCAAACTTGATTTAGGTTGACACCTGTTTTGCCCTAAAACAACTGCACTCCTTGCCCAATGCCTGAGGGTGAGAGACAGATGGAGCTTAAGGATAAACTGCCTCTCTGTCTTGTACAGTAAGTCAACATTATAAATCTCAGTGGAGACAATGGAGCAGTATCAGCTAACTCTAAAAGCCAATTACTTTCTCAATGACCTGGCTCATGTAATATTTATAGCAATACGGTGGGTCCTACCTTCTTTTAAGTCTATGAAATGTAATGTGGAAATATTAAAACGACTACCTTACACTTTCAATATTGTATCTTGTGTGACAATACATTTATAGAGCAAGCAATTTTTTTATTGTCTTAATCTTGTTGAAATTTAAAAAATGTTTTATTATTTGCTTGGATGTTCATCTTAAGCTGAGCACATATTCTTGCATGGTGTGGCATGTTTACTGCTGAAGTCTCCTCTAAATTGCTCTGCTCCACCTACACTCTTGACACATTTGATTACTATACCTCAAGAGTTCACAATCAAGCAGTTTGTTAAGTGATGTGAAGGCAACAGGCCAGACCTCATAGTGAGAGGGTTGCAGCTCCTCTCCACATAGAAACATTCGATGAGTGTACAGTACATGTTTTAATGCGTTAGATGTTTATTTCCAAGTATCAGTATGAGTATGTGTGTTTCCGTGCGTCTGCATAAGGGCAAGTCACTGCCTACATTGACAAAAGGCCTTCCCCTACGCACATACATATTTAATCGCACACACGGACTGTTCCATAGAGAAAAGGAACGCTATTGGCAAGGTTATTACTCAGCCTGATGTGTCCTTACGATCCCACTCTTCTTCACGTTTTGATCTATTTTCCTTTTGTATGAAAAAAGGAGGACGTCATTGCAGACACATTAGAGTGGTATGTCATTCGCATGAGTGTTGAAAGGTCTGTGCTTTAGTGTGTAGCTGACTAGAAAAAACTATGTAAGTGCACACTTATACCTGACATTTGGCATTCACTAATGAGTGTGCACAGCAGTTGTACACACCTGCATGAAGTTAAATGTTGTGCTTCCTGGTGGAGATTGAGCTGGAAGCTCTTTTGATCTATTTGTATCGCTAATATTTTTTTTATCTTCATTGTGACTTTATTTGACTTACTGTGTATGTACAGACTGACAAAACTTTAAAGTCAACTCAGCCTGAGGTAAAAAAAAAAAGACGAAAACTGTCATTTATAATGCTGGGAAGTAGAAAAAGTGTACGGTAACTGATTACACAAAAAATAATTAAATATTAAAATGCCTAAGACTATGGTGATGCATTATTAGCTACGTATCAATCTAATAACTCATAGTAAACGGATTATAACCTCTATCCAACCTGCTGCTCAATAGTGTTGCCAAAATGCAGAACAGGAAGAGGCCAGGCTTACTGAAGACATGTTCAGTGGCTAATTATTCTGGATTATACATTACTTATATAATGAGAAACACTTCAGTATTAGTACAACATTTACTAAGTGTGCAAATTATTAATGACATTATTCTATTAATTCCTGACTGCATTTTAAAGTATTACATGACCACATTTCTGAATATACAAGTGTTTTAGAATGCAAATTAACAGTATGTAGCTTTTGACAACAATTGTAATCTGGGAAAAAATAAAGTATACTGCATGGCTGAACTTTTAATTGTTGAGCCATTACCCATTCAGACTAAAAAATCCAAATTGGTTGGCTATTTAATAATTATTCACCAGATAATCATCATCTGCGGATAAAATAAAATGGTTTGATGTTCACTTAAACAGTTGCTGCTGTTGATCAAAAAACGACAGTGTAATTTAAAATGTTTAATCAATCGCATCAATAAATGTGATCTTCTGGTGGCCTGCAACTAAACTGTTCACATAATATTGAGTCATCTCTATTTCTGTCTATGTTTTTCTCAGGAGAATCTTGAAAATGTACTTTAAGTGCAACTTACTGTATAGGAGAACTTTAGGAGTGGACGAGCCTTCAATAATGGAAGGACAGGTGTGCCACAGAAATGTCTATAAAAAGCTCAGACATTTATGGGTTGAACAAATATTTAAACATATATCGTGTCTGAATAATCTTGATCTTCTAATTTTCAAGTAAGGTTTTTACACAAAACTGCTCATCCAGGTTTACAGTGGACTTTTTATTTTACATGAATCATGTAAATGGATCATAATGTCAAAATAAACAAAGTTGCCCACTCATGGCTCAGTGAAGAATGTTGTTGCTTCTGCTTCGTTCCACCAGTCCTTGACAACATCTGCGTAATGCCTCGATACAATGCTGATGTCAACAAAATGGTGCAGAAAGAGGACAGTTTTAACAGCCTACTTTTCTCTGTACAGCTGGCTGTGTCTGACCCAACAGGTAGACCCAAGGGTGTCATTTTCATTTCAACTTTTGGTGGAAACAGCTGCTGGGAACTGTTCCATGCTACTGTAATTACAGTCTTCACAAGAGAACCGGTTCTTAATTGAATACTTTTAATTAAATAAAACACTCCATATGCTTAAACCCCTTCCTGACATGGGTGGTGAATTGAGAATCATGGCTGCTACTAAAATAGGAATCACTGATCTTTACCAATATGTTATTCTAAATACATTTCTGAATAGATGTTCCAAAGATAAAGATAGGATTAAAAATACCGTATTGGGAATTTTTCTGATAGACCAGCTGTCACACAGAAAATAAAGGCCATTACATTGATTTATAATCATCAGTTTGTAAAAGACAAAATAAAATGCATAATTTCTCTGAATGAACATGAGGTGCATGTACTGCAGGCTGATTTATTCAATACAATTATAGGATATATATTTCAACATAGGCGACAGCTGTTTTTCGTAAATGTTGCCACTGTTTGTCAAGACAACAAATATCCTCACTGTTCAAGCACTTCCAGGACAGCAGCCTGCCCTAAACACTCTTGCTGTGACTGAAGAAACATTGCTGTTCATATCACTGTCTTGTGCAAAGTGATGACAGATGATGGCAGCACCATGAAATGTTTTTGAATCAAAGGGTAAATACCCATGTTGCTAATGGCTTTCTTGAAAAGGGAGCGGTGTTTCCCCCCCTCAACCCTTGAAGAGGATGACATTTAGCCCTTGACCTGGCCTTGACAGAAGTGGTGCTGGGTTCTAATGATTTCAGTGCACTCAGTACTTGAGCTTTGTCCAGTTATATGGAGGGTCTGTATTTTAGACCAGTTTTTTCAGTCCTGAGTGCATCAGCCTAACCACCTGTATTTTCTGACCTGCAGAGAGTATCTAAGAATGGCAGGAATTTTGTTCTCTTACGTTTGTTACATTTTTGACAGGCAAATCAGGCCTCAAAATGCAACTGGTATTTGGAGTATGAAGACTGACAGGGACTACCCAAATACATTGAGTGAAGTCATTTTATATTTTTATATAGCAAAGTCAATTTTATTGTAAATCCCCAAATCGAAATTGTAGCTGTAGTGGAAGTTATGCCTCACTCACATTCAAATTCCAGAAGCAGGATCTCTAATTCTTAAGTCTGCTGCACTCTGCCATGTTTCAAATGAGCATTTAATTTGCACAGTCAGCTCAATCCTGTTTTTTAAGAATTGTCACTATACAGGGACAGAAGGATGTCCCTGTTTTATGTGGCTTCACTATTTCTTGATGTGGCGCAGACACTTTCTTTGGGTCCCTGCTGGTTGCTTAGCAATTTCAACTGAGAGTTTGATAATGATGTAGCCTTTAGGGATTTAGCCTTAGAGTAAAATATGGGGTTTAAGGTGTAACCAGAGGATATCCAGACTAAGAAGTCCTCCTGCATGCCCTGGTCATTTTTTACCATCTGAGTAATGTAAGAACTTCAGAAGATAGAATAGAGTTGAGAGGTGGTGGCTACAGCTAATCACTATGAACAGATTTCTGAATATAAATGCAGATGAATGCATTTTAAAACGGTATATAATATAAATCTTCCTAAGACGATTGTCGACATTTCTAAAAATATGTTCTACATCTTTTGTGCTCCAAACATACAGTATGTGATTGGTCAATACAACCTCAGACTACAAACTGAAACAGATGTGGTCTCCGCATTGTATGCATTCATATGTGAAGAAGTTTATAGAGATTAGATGCCCCCGCAAATGGCCATATCTTTAAGCTAAGCTAACCTGCGACTGACTGTCCTTTATTTATCAAAACAACGTATCTTCTCATGTAGCAAATAAGTGTGGGGTTTTTTTTTTCGAAAATGTTCAACCATTGCTTTAAAGCTTGTTACTTTAGTGGTGGGAATCAGAAAAACAGTTTCCAGTTGTAATCTAAATTAATTCTACTTCTGTCATTCAATATCTTAGGTTTTTCATTTAAAATATATGAATTCTTGAGATTGTTGTGTTAAACTTATTCTGTTTTGGATCAAAACCACATGTACAAACAACCAGCATACAGTGTTTGCCCTTTGCTGAATGAGCTAGTAGTCCAGGAAAGCAGATATCTGACCCAATTAATTATCAGTGATTGTACTTTCAATGTATTTTCTTTTAATGAGTCATGATTCTCTACTTGCACTTATTAACAGGCTAAACAGATCATTAGGCTTTGCAGGGCCAGAGAGAAAAAAAATAGACACTTAGAAAAGGTTATATTAAAAAAAATGAACTCTAATTTATGTGATGTAATGTAAAGACGCCCTTTGAATAATTCAGGATTGAGACATGATGTCTGGAAATAGACCCTGGATCAGACAGAGTGGACCTTTTACATTCAGCATAGCCAATCAATAATATGCTTGTCAAAGTGGAAGGGTTGGTTAAATTATGGACAAGTATCAACCATTAGCATAAACTGTCTGCTTTATTAGCCAGTATCATCTATATAATTTAATTTACTTAAAATGCCCCTATTAGTATACATATCAAGTGTGGTGAGGCACATACATCTTTCTGGAAAGACATATGACCTCGATAAACTCTCTGAATATCATAAAGTCTGTCAACCATAGCCTGTGCTCTTACAGTAGCTCTGCCCACATTACTTCTAATTATGGCCTGTGTAGGTGACTGACCACTTATACAATGACTATACATCACTAGTTTACTACTGTTCTCATAAACTGGGAGAGAAGCTGTTGCTTTATAATGTAAATGGGTTTCTTTATGGTGTGCTGATGGATCATCTGCTGCAGAGCTGGAATTCATTGCAGTACGACATCCAAGGTATAGCCAAGATTAAATCCATTGAATAATTGCATTACAACTGCTGCTATATGAAATACTGCCAAATCCATCTTTTTTCCACAACAGCATCCAATAAATGTACCTCCAGCATTCGGTATAGCCATTGTTGTATTTGTATTCACAAGGGCCTGTTATTGTCATGATAAGTGCAAATAAGTGCAATTAACAAAGCATGGTAATTGCCTTCGTCTCTCTCTGTCTCTCTTTCGCTCTCTCTTCCTTCCCTAATGACCCTCTCATTTTGTGAGACAGATCTGCAGCAGATTAGAATCTGGGACCAGGACGACAGCAGAAAATAAATAATGGTCATTAGAGCATGTTCAACCAATGCAGCACCGGAGAAGTAACTTGCTAATTTCCTGCCTGCGCGGAGCCTCCATGGCTGCCTGGCTCCGATGTTTTTTTTTTTCTCGAATGAGATTTATAGATGAGTAAAAATAGGGTTGTGAATCTGATTTATCACAACAAAGCTCTTTGGCTGGATCTCTTTGCCACAGTGCCCATGGTCCTCTCAGGAGAGCTTCACCTGGCATTTTGCCACCAGCTACTCCATCTCCCGCTCCCTTCCTCCCTCCCGCTCTCTCTTTCTCCTTCGCTATGTTTTTATGGTTCTGTGGCGCAGAGCTAATTTCAGTCAATTTCTGAAAAGCACTCTGTTGTGCTCCGAAATGGGTCTCCAAAGAGATCATACGGGAGAAAGTTTCTGGTTGATGGGATGTTATTCTATATTACAGCTTTTTTGAGTTTTACTGTTTTTGGCAACAAATATTTTAATCTTCAATATTTATAACTCCAACAACAAGATTGCACTTTATGATGCTTCCCACTAGCTTTGGTAAAGTAATTAATATAGCCTTTGCTGGGAATTATCAGTAATAATTGTTGACCAATACTACTCTAAATATAGTCCAATAAAAAAAACTCATTTTTAATAGCTTTAGTCATGTAATAGAAAACAATCAAGTCAATTACAACACTTATGTAAATTGAATGGTGAGAAAAGACAGATTTGAGAATATTTAGGGGTCAACAACAAAACAGCTTTAGGAAAAAATGCTACTTACTGTATGTACTGATGACATATAATCTTCTGGCTTTGGTAACCCTTGAAACACTTTGCTACATTAATTTACCACCAATCAATTTTCTAGATACATTAATATTGTTATGGTTATGACATTTATAAGTTACCATAAATGGTACTTGTGATGTGAAATCGGAAAAAAGCATATTAAAAACTAAAAAATGAATCTGAAGTATGACAAGAATGATGATTTTAATGAAGCAAGTCAAATAACAATAAAAGACTCACATATATACAGGGCTGCTGTGTTGGGGCTTATGAGGAGCATTTTTACTATCTTGACTTTCAAACTACTTCTGTATTATTTGTTGCCCATTATTAATATAAAATAAATACTAAAAGTGCACCTTATGCCACTGAGTGTGTCAACAATATGACCATATGTCTTGAGAGCCTCGTGGCTTAAAGCCCCTAAATGCCGCTCGCAGCTGTTGGCATGAGCTTGCACGTTCTCAGTGGCATAATTACACCATGTGTGCTGGCCTGGAAAGTGTCTCTCAAAATATGATACATCGCTCTTTGTAGATGTGCCAACTGCACACACAGCTGATTGTTGGTGACTGAGTGTCACCATGAGCCATACTCAATCCCTTCTCCTACAAACTACAGCACCGGGAGTAAACAACACTAGAAACCAATGGGAATGCCAAGGTTTGAACTATTTATTTTCGCTAACATTTGTTGTTGTTTTTTTGTTTTTTTTGTTATAACTCAAGAACACATTTCCATGTCACACAACACTACATAATGTAAATATCAAATTGCATGGCATTCCCTCATTTCCTGTTAGCTTCAACATCTCATCAGCACTGTGCAAAGCATTAATGCAAAAATATGTAAATATTTGATTGGAGCATGCACATGTATGTATATACAGGAATGGTGTTTTTAGAAAAGTGGCCCTTGAGGTGATTTATGCCAAAGAAATAAGGAAAGACATCATGTAAGATGTAGAGTTGAGCACATCAAACACTACCAACCTCCAAATTGAGGGTTTTGTTATGGTAATGACAGAATACTGTTGTTTGAAAAGGAATGATTTAATGAAGTTCAAAACCAAGCAGCACCATTTGAACTTTAAAATATATACGTTTATATAAGCTGCATTTGTCTTCCACACCGACTTGTTCCTGTTTATTGCAGAACACTTTGATGTGAGTAATGGTTTGTCTAATTTGGAACTTGAAAAGGACAAACTGTATGTCACTCCACAACAAGCTATGTGCAAAGTAATCTAGTCACATACTGACCCAAGAGAGAGCAGCAAGGATGAATGACTGTGATAATACAACTGGTCTCCCGGCAACAAGGAGGCCGTTTCTTTTGACTAGATAGAAGCCAGGGGATGAAAACATATTAAGTAAATTAATTGAAAAGACTCTCAAAAACAGAGGATTTATAGATATGAATAAAGTCCCGCTTGTGGGGAGATGTATTGAAAAAACAAGGGATGGAAAAACTAATTTTCTCTCAATTATATATCAGCATATTGTTCCATGGACGGTTTCATATAACATTGGAAGCTTGGGACTCACTTGTTCGTGTAATCTCTTCAAATTAGGCCTATTTTGTTTTTCTTACAATTATGTTGTTCATCCATTACAGTTATCCTACAAAGGATCGTTTGATTTATAAGAATATGTAGTTGCATACACGTGGTCCATTTTGTTATGTGATCTGATATACGTCATTCCATTGATATTAACATGTGGAATCACAATACCAGGTTTTAGTACCTTAGTACAAATAACTGTAAACTGTAAAAGTAAAAAGTAACTTTAATAATAATAATTTAATTCAACCCTACCAACTTGTATTGTTATATTGGTTGTATTGTACAATACAACACAGAGGTCAATACCATCAATACAATTTTTTCATTATTTCCAGCAACAGCAGATTGGCCTTTTATACCGCAAAACTAACACATTAAAACATCTTACACAAGTATCCTTCTCTTAGAGCAAGACAGCCTATGCGTATGAATCAATTCCCTATTTATTTGGAATTAGTTTATCAATTGGCTGTGGGCAAATGTCCAATGGACCTGGTCATTGAGTTGGGTATTACCCAAGTACAGTACATAGTATCGTAAATAGGAAGCAAAAGCAAATGTGAGCTGGATTTTGAAGGTAGATTTATACAAATCAGGGTCAAGACAGTTGGGCCGAGAAAACACTTTCGGCCTGGAGATAAAAGCAACTTAAAGTATTGTACCATTCATAAACTAGGCTTGAAAGAAAATCTCGAGTGGACCTATTTGGTCCCATTAATATTGTGACTTTACCTTAGAGCTGCGGCTGCATTCTCAGGTAAAGCCTTCCTTTATAGACGTCAATCCATATCAGCTTTTATTTGTTTGGAGCTTTTGCATTACTGTTAACACCACTATGTTGATAGATTGATGGAATGTGGTCTGTAGCACTGAAGCCATAAGAGCTTTGCAATGCAGTGGAATCTTCAGTCGCACATTCACTTTCCTTCCCTTGAAAGTAAAGTGTACTTTTAATATAAAAGTATACTTTTACAGACATATTGCATTTTTGTTAGCACAGACAATAAGCCACCCTATTTGTAGTGCTTGACACAGACGTAATGATTCCAATTGTCTCTTCAATATTCCCCTAATCACCATAACATCTTGTCGCCTCATCTTCTTTGTTTATCTGTTGTTAGCACACTCCTGTTGCACTCTCCATACTTTCTCATTTTCTCTATTGAACAGCAATCTGACATGAATCTCATTAAAGCAAAGACAGCCAGGACAGAGAGGCTGAAATATCAGCAGTGAGCTCTATTATAATAATTTTTCAATCACTGTGAAGATTGATATGTTGGTGGAGAGAGCAGTTTCTTTTCACCCCTCCAGGTCCGACTGACTCCTTGGACTCATGAAGAGGCTGGGTGGCCCCTCATTAAGCACATTCTGGATTACAGCTCCTGGCCAGAGCTATTTCCAACAACATGCTAGTGCATTGTAATGAGCCTCTCTGTGTGCTGCACAAACACACTCAATCTTCCACTTTAATCACCGAGGAGGAGATAGGCTACTCCTCCAGCCTGAACAGGAGTAGAGAAAGGAAAGGGGGATTTGCAAGTTCCTCCATCCTCTGATGACATATAATCTCCTTGGGATATGAGTGCTCTGTCTCAGAGCTCTGATTGACATGTCTAGCATTATGAAGGAGTGAGTTAGGGGCAAGAGCTGGAAGAAGGATAAAACTGAATTGGTTCACAGGCTGAACCGTGATCCTTCAGCTGTCTGATCATTCTGATGGTGGTGTAACTGAAGAGCAGCTGTAAGTCACACAGCTCAGTGGGAGAATCACATTATGTGCAGTTATTATCATCTTTCAGAACATACTGTACGTTAGAACTTTTACATTTTAGTATTAACCATTCAACTCTTATACAAATTCATTGTGACGCGTCCAAGTGATTCCGAAGATACAATCACATTTGTAATATCCACAGGTGTAGATGTATCAATAAAAACAGGCTGTATCTGCGGTCTGTCATTAAGCATTGAGTGCTTTCTGCTACCTGAACAAATCACCCAACAACAGCACTCTAATAGGCTGCAAACAATAATCCAGGGAATGCATATTTCAGCTAAGTCTGTAGATAATGTATAATCAGTAGTACATGAGTGTTATTTTAGTTCACACAGGCATTTCTAGAAGGAATATGTTATTTGTTATGAACAATTATAGCACCACATACCTGACTAGTATGTCAAAAAGGCAAGAGAAAACAAGGTTGCAGGTTTCTTTTAAAGATACTTGATATTGTGAAAAATTCTTCTGCTTTATACAAACTAAGCATTCATGTTGTTCCTTCATTTATTGATACATGCCTCCATTCCACCAGAGAAAGGAATAACAAAAGCAGGTGTGCTCACAAAGTGCTTAATACAAGTCAAAGTGGAGGCTTGTCCCTATTCTCATCATAGCTGCTGATAAACAACACAGATATCCTAAGAGGCGTCACTTCTTTTCAAAAGCTCTGTATGTTAGCAATTCAGTCCTTTTAAAATAAATGAGAGAAAATAAATGTATGCTGGGTGTCCCAAATTGCCCCTCATGGGTACCTATACACAATACTCTTGAGAAAGTTTTCAGGAGGCAATATATGAGGATTTGCCATGAGATATAAATATAAATGGATAGATGTCATTGTTATGTCACTCCGGATTTCTAAAATCTGACATCAGAGATCCACTTTGGAAAGCTACCAGCCCCTGGGTTTTAACTGTTGCAGAATAACTGTTTTGAGAATTACTCCTAAAAGAGAAAATCTCCATCTTTGGTCTTCTTATGCTTGAGTTGACTTGCTTTGATTTAAACAGCCTGTTTGAGCAGACAAGAGGCAAAAAAAAACATTTGACTTTTGAAATGACCCATTGTAGAAACACCTGCTATAGGCATTTATTCTAAGACCTGTTGCCGTATATGGGAGGCAGGGGAGGGAAGCAATGACTGATGTCTGAGTTTGAGTCAGTACTGGGATAATCTGAAATATCTTCTGATTTCTCTGCTCTAAACCCTTCTGACGGTCTATCCAAGTGGCAGAGCAGTACATACAGTATGTGTTGTAATCTTTCACCATGCTGATACATCTGTGGTGATACGGGATGATGTCCCCATAACTCAATCCTCACTAGTACAATGTTTGATGGAATAATTTGTGGTACCATAAATATAGAATATAGTGGAAAAAGAGTTATGGTAGTTTTATTAAAACAGTAAATCCAAGCAGTTGTCCATGGTTAAAAAATAAGGGAGAAAATAAGAGGAAAAGAAAACAGGAACATGCTCCTGTCCATTGCTAGTTTGCTCTTCAGTCGACAGCAGCATTTGAGTTCATTTACAGCTTGTTATGATACGGCTGAGAGGTGTGGGTTTTGTGTGTTGAGAGGAGGCCAATATAATCTGTCTTTCAAACAGGGAGTGACATGGTGAGGGGAGTGGAGGAACGCAAACAGAAGCAGGTATGCAGCCTGCCTAACTGGTGGCTGTATTACATTCCACACAGGCAGCACTGGTGATGGATTGACGCCAGCTGGAGAGAGGCAGTCCTGAATCAATTAAGGTGAGTTCATGAAATTGGACTGAGTTAAAACCGGGGGGGTTGTCTTTTTTTACGCGTAATTTGATCAAACCTGTGGTCGCTTTCAAACCCCAAGACCTAATAGGCGATAATGGATTGCAATTGTATTACTTTGTGGTGACACAAAAATATGCATTCCAAAGGTTACAATTCCAACTCATTATGAATTTCTATTACATTATTAAAAGTCACTAGACCCTGAGAAGTCGCTGTTATATTTATTTGCTCGATAATGATATTATGCATCATTAAATGGGATTAAAACACAGTAAGAGAATGCAAGGATATCAAAGTCTCTCTTCCTCTCACTCTGTTCAACTTCTGTTCCCTTTGCCCTAACATCAGAAGATAACATTTTGATTGACATTTCCGAAGGTCATCGACAAATTATCAGCAACTCTTCACCTTTAACTACGCATCAGCGGCATTATGCACACGCTTATTTGCCCAAGACCCCAATTGGTTCGAAAACATTTTTTATGCAAATTGAGTGACAATTATCTCCCCCATCAATGATGGAGAAGGCAGGACTTGTTTGTATAGAGTGACATTGTTACAATGATATTGAGCTTGTCATTAAATCCTTCCCTGCAAGGATGCTGTCAGGGCAAACACTTTTTCATCACCTCGCTACCCTCATGCACTCTAGAGAACAAAGCCGACGCAAACTCAACATTAACCACATCAACAAACAGAAGAGGGAATCTATTCATGCATGCAAGTCTACTCTATTTGCCCAAGTGCACGCACATACACATGCTGAAGTTCAAAGTACATAGTACATCATAAAAGACTTTAGTCAAAAGATATACCATGGTGAAAATGGATATGGATGAGAAAAGGGTATCAAGGGCAGTTTTAATATAAAACTGCTTGGATAAAATCAAGAATTGATTGTTTTCTCCCAAAATATTTGTTAAGAGCTATGCTTGCAAAACAATGTTTATTCCATTATAGTACTATGTACGGAAAAAGCTAATTACATATATATGGCTAATTATTTTAATGCTTGCACTTTGATTTAAGTATTATAGTTTTCCATGCTATAATGCCATTAATTAGTTGGCTTAGTATAAATTCTGAATAGGTCCATGGTCGTTTTCAATAGTTCACATATCTTAATTACACTCTTAGAGAACACTTCATCGTGGTTTAATTGAATAGAAGCTACTGCACCATTCCTGATTGACATTGCTCTTTCATACATTTCGAAATCACAGCTATTCTTTTCTCATGAAAAATGAAATACACTATGTTTAGTTAAAGGGATGTTGATATTGTTTTCATTATAATCATAATACAATACATATGTCTGACTCACCCCCCAGGCTGTAAATGAATGGCTAATTATAAATGCCAGTGTAGAAGCCTACAGAGCTAGCCAAGTTTAAGAGAGTTCACTGAGCTCTCAGCAGAGCCAGAGCGACTCACATTCTACTCTGAATATAAAATGTTAATTCATGCTGCAGGGAATCCAGAATTGGGTGAGAGCGCAGTAGTATTACCATCATGCTTTCTCCCTCTCTCTGTCTTCATCTCCCTGTCTCCATCCAATCCTAGACTGCATGCACTCATATCATGCTAGTTTGTGTTCATTCTCCCTGTCTGATACATTTCCTGTTTACTCGCTGGCTGACCCGATCCACTCCCCCACCCTCTGACCGCTGGCCAGGCTGACGAACCAGAACCCCTCAAGCCCTCACAGTCAACATCCACAAAAATCCATATAGTTCATTGAATATATCCATGTACTACACCAGCAAATGGTCCAACATCTTGGCAGAGGAGAGAGGCCTCGAGATTCAGGCAGTGGTTGTAAAAAGCCATTATCATCCAAAGGGAAACATATCCTAATTGGGAATCAAAGCAAAAAAAATAAAACACTGATATAGACTTTTGTAAGGCTTGTTATCGCCACAGCGTACAGTGTATCTATTGCCTTGAGCTTTGCCACAAGCCAATGAGACATTTTACTCCTTAGTGGTATAAGAAGTACAGTATGTTTTTATGTTTCCAAGTCAAATAAAGCAGAGGTATAACGGCTTTGTGCAATATAAGCATTTTATTTCCATTTCCACTGTTAACGTGAAACAGCACATTGTGTGTTTTCATGCAAATGCTAATGCAACCAAATGTGTGTTACAGGAAAACAGTTTTGGTAAAATTCGGGATTGTATTTTGTTGAAGTTAGTACTTGCTTTATACTTTTAGCTGTGATTGCCAGGTTATTCTTTGCGTACCCTCTCATCACTCTCACACGTACAGTATGTGACATGAGTACTCAATCCCTTCTAGAAAATTGCAACCCTCTAAACGTCAGTAAAAGTGAATTTCATGGTTAACTGTCTGCCAATCTCACACCTCTTCCTCCATCAAGCAGCTTTCAAGAGTGATTGATAGGATTCACTCATCCAGGGACTATGTATGTCTTTTTGTGAGTTACATTAATCTTTATTACAATTACTGTGTACAGGCCAAGGTCATGTAAATGTAATCAGACATGCATGTAAACACCACAACCACATCCTTATGCTATAGGTGTAGATCAAAACAAGAACAATTATTAAAAGCGTTGCCTGTAAATACATACAAGTACCTTTTTTCTTCGTTTTTCTTATGTGCTTAAAAGTATCTGAAAAACCAAGTCTAAAGAGCCTGCCAGCAGTATTGGGGTAGTAGGAGGATGTGATGTTGCTTAAGATATATAAGCTCAGTTCTCTGTCTATATAATAACGGCAATGAAAAGAGTTCAGTATGCAAAGTATATGGCCATAAAGTGCTGCACTCGCTGGAAGAGACAAAAGTGTTATGCCTGCAGTCTGTTGACAATGGTATTCAGCACTCTGCTATTGTGTTTCAGGCGACACACTACAGAGAAAATGCACAGGCCAACTTTGAGTGTTTCGGCTATTGTTTTAGTTTAGTGGAAAAAGCACGTTCAAAATACATAAAGGGAGTTTATTATTTGTCTTGACGGCTGTTGTGTTTTTCCTAAATTCACAAAAAGATAGCAATATATAGCCTAATGCCTTATTTTCATATGTAATATCTTTACTTTTTAAAAACATTGTCTAAGTGGAAGTAATCAGCTGGGGACTTTTCATGGTGATACAAAAGTTTTATTTTGTATGTGTCTTGCAAATTGTTTGGGATTTTACAATACCTTCAAAGGTCTTTACTTCTGTAGCACTAAGAAATGTTATTAATTTTGTATATTCTCAACATTTGTTTAGATCTTCTAACAGTATTTTCTTTCTTAAAAGAGATATCCAACATTTCTAAATCCCAAAGACTTATATGTCAACAAAATGCCCACAGAAAAAACCCTTATAAGAACCATCATTAATAAATGATATCTTGATAGTTAATTAAAATTTAGTCAATAATTAAAAGTTAAAACACTCTGGAAAAGGTCATTGATAATGTTTAATGCTTTTTGTTGCACACAATGATATTATGTGTTTTTATTTATCAAACATCGAACATAACAATTGTCAAAAACATTTTAATATAACTACTTCACTGGGGAAGGTTCTTTTAGAAATGTAGTTGATTCTTCAAAAACTGATCATCGTTTTAGTAGTGTTCCAATGCTCTCAGGGTCTCTGTTTGGCTGATTCTCCATGCACATGTGTTTTCATCTTCTACAATCTTGTCTCACGTAGCTTTAACTATCTTCCTTGTTGCTATATTCCATCTGTTTTCTTGATGCCCTCTCTCCTTTCTCCCCCATTCTCTGTTGTTCCCACTCTCTCTCTCTGTTACTCCCTTCCCTTTGTCCTCTGTTGTCAACCTTCCCCTGAGACAGTGTTGTCACTTCTCTTTAGTCTAGCTACTCACAGAGGCTGTGCAGCTGTAATAGTTTTAGATTCCAGCAAAACCTTTGGCTAACTGCGTTCAGAGAAGGAGGGGTGAGAACAAGAAGGACAAGTGTAGAAATAAGGGTAGGTGTGGGTTTGAGGGCTGCAGCCATCAACACAGACAATATATGACTTTGAGGACGAACCTCAGTATGCAGTCTGTGACCCTTGGTTATGCATTTTCTTCCTTGTCACCCCTTTAAATAATTTTTCTTTTTAAGCAGTTCCTACGGGGACATGGATGCTGTTGTGGTGTTTTTCTTTGTATTCCTTTTATCTTTTTATTCCCCTTGTCTTACCAAAGAAATGCATTAAGGGTGTTTCCTGCCCTGTCCCTCTCTTCTCCCTTCATACAATATTTCCTGTAGTTCCCCCTAACAATGTTGCCTTCGGACATGGTGACTGATGAAACAGCTGAGTCTGAATCACTGGCTTTGGGCTTCAGGCTGTGGATGGTGAGCTGTAAAAGGTTACCATGTTAGAGGCAATACAAAACACAAAAAAGATTCCTCCGTCTATGAGTATCTCCATGAAGTTGGTGGCCCTATGGGTTTGTAATGCAAACCCATCAGCAGTTTTTGATTTAAACACCTTCATTTTATAAAGCTATATTTTCCCACAGCATCTGGTTTGGGGAATTAGGTTGAGCATGTGCACTGATCAGCCCTGATACAGGTACATTGATGGTTTATATAAATATATATATATATATATATATATATATATATATATATATATATATATATACTGACCTTTAATGACACTTGTCATTAAAGGTCCCCTATTATGGAAAATGTACTTTTTGCTGTCTTTTATATATAAATATGTGTCCCCAGTGTGTAAGGAGACTCACAGTGTCAGAAAATACAACCCTCTCTATTGTCCTCCTAACCCACATCTCTAAAAACGGTGGTACAAACGAGCTGATCCAGATTTGCAACTGATATGACGTCATATCAGAAATGTGGGCTGGTTTTACATTGAACTCCTGGCAAGTCCCACCCACGTGACACGTTCCAACCTATCGTCCAGAACATGCAGTTGCGAGCTGAATCCCCTCCAGAGCAGCTCTGTGTGTCTGTTTGTTCAGCAGGATGTCTGCAGGAGGGACTTAGAGTTGTTGTATATATAATACATATAAAGTCACTGTTCTAGTGGTAAACACTGAGAAGTGTTTCAGAAATAATGCTTGATGTGGTTTGGAACATTATATGGGGTTTAATCACGGCAGTGTTTAGCTGAGTATCTCCATTATAAACTTCTCTCTTCAGAGAGAGAGCTGCATGACGCTCCAAAGGGGCGTGGCCAGCTTCAGGTCAGCTCAAATTTAAAGCGACAGTCACAGAATCAGCACTTTCGAAAACGGGGCTGAAACAGAGGGATAGCAGTCATGCTAAAATGCATGATCTTTTTGGTATTTTGAGCAAAACAAGTCAGAGACATGTTTTTTTTATATAGTTGAGACGTATAATATATGCCATAAAAGAGCATAATAGGAGACCTTTAACATTGATATATATCGTTATAAGTTTTGTTGTTTCTTTCTTTAGGAAAAATAATACACTTCTTAGGCAAAGTTGACATTATTTGAACGACTTTGTTGATAACTTGTCTCCCCCTGTAGAAAAGGCCCCAAAGTTATAAGTTAATGTTATATTATATATATAAATATTATATATATTTTCAGTTATCATATAGAGATGATATGGTGTCATAGTGGGGAGGGGCTAACTCACGTGTTTTGTGTGAGGTAACGCTACATCAGATGGTAGTATGTGCATCATTACAAGGAGTTGCAGAAAAGTTGTCCGCATGCTGTTAATTGAAGGAAACCCCCCCCCCCCCCCCCCCCCACACACACACACACACACACACACACACACACACACACACGTACTGTAAGTCTGAAAAGAGAAGTAATTAACAGGGAGTGAAGCATCATTTTAGCTCCTCATTTCTGGACCCTGGACCTTTGGACTGAAGTGGTGTTCTGGCCGACACACTGGGGTGAACCTAGTGATAAAACACCAAACTAGTGCCAACACTGAGCACATCCTCAACTTTCCACTACACCCTGTACTGTATATACAGTGACGCCCAGTAAACCCTTTTGTCTAAAGAACAAAGGAGCATGATGTTTAAGTTGCCTTATTGAGTAGGCTGAATAAAGAAAGCACCTAGGGTTAAACCAAACTGTTTTCCCCAGAGATCCTGGTTTAGTTTTCTTATGTCTTCACATTGTGGAAGACATGTTCTTGGTAAGACAGCAGTACATTTTAGTGGCAAATGCACCGTGATTTGAAAGTGGTAATGCATACATGCTATTTTGCAATGGAAAACAAAAATAAGTCAGCTATTCCTTTAAACTATACTGGTCAGTTGATCAGCTGTTTTGACATGAGCTGATAAAGTCATACCACTGAGATACAACGATATTGACCTCCGGTAAATTATTGTAACACAAATTTGAAAGAGGCGTTTTCACATTTGATCCACTCTGTGGTGCATGTCATTCATTAAACCAAGCAAAGCTGTATTGAAAAGTCAGCCAATTTTACCCTGCAGATGTAAAAATATAAAAAAGGGAATTTTTATTTAAAGATGGTATTTTTGCTTCATAATCCTCTGTGCTTCTGGAAAGGTTTGAAACCTTCCTAAGCCTGTAATCTCTGCCTCCCACAACTTCACAAAAGTCAATATGAAAGACCAATTACCAGTATAAATACTGCACACTTCCTGTCTTGGAGATACACTACATACAAAACGTGTATGTGAATGGTTAGGAAATGGGGAATTCTGGAAATGTAAAACAATATGTCAAATCAGATATCCAAACATTTCTAAATTCCTGTAGGCATGGTAATAAAGCTATTAAGGTAGGATTCGTTTGTGCTCTGTACTCACTCACCAGCATGGTATGCAATGTTGTTACATCCTTATCTATGAATATGTAAAAAAGTGCAGCCATAAGTTGCATTAATTCTCATCCTCCCCGAACTTGTCAAACTCAGATCCGATCATCCCCCCTTGTGAACCTCTCGCAGTTTGTCAATTTTACCTGCCCATATTTTCTTTGTCTCTATGGGCACACTAACCCTGTCTGTTTAATTAAGTAATGTTAGCCTCAGAACCCGACTGGCGCCTTCATTAAACTCTCTCCATTATGCAATTTCTACATCATTTACTACAAGAGCTCCTTCAGCCGTAGGCTAGCTGGTTGCTTTTCACAAGATTTGTGTGCAGAGTAGTGGGTAGACCCCTTAGAGGTAAAATCAAATCAATACCTTCAGGCAAGAGCTAACAAGGTCTATCTAGTGTTGTGCTCTGCTTCTAAGTAATGTCATGGGACATACGTGCAGGTTCTCACAGTAAGCCTATGTCTAATGTCTAAGTGTGTGTGTGTGTGTGTGTGTGTGTGTGTGTGTGTGTGTGTGTGCGTGCGTGCGTGCGTGCGTGCGTGCGTGCGTGCAAGTGTGCGTGTGTGTGGTGATGACTTGATCTGTTTTACACTGCCAAAGATAAAACGCCCCCCATGTTGCCATTAAGGTATATTGTGGCAATCAAAGTCTCTAAACAGCTGGTATGTATCCTGTATTTACTATAAACGCCATTCCAATCAATGTTTTAAACCTGATTCATGAAAATTGCCCTTTCCACTTTTCATTTAACAGTTTTTATTATCAAACAACACATTTGAATCCCCAAAAACAATAATATTACTGCTGTCAAGATTTTAAATGAAAAAAAACACCTTACACCTTTACCCTACTAAGGTTGTGTGGGTTTGACTGAACATCGTAGTGCTAATGCCCCTCTATAGAAGGATAAGAATAAACCAATAAAAGAAAAACAGATCCAATAATACAATAAATGAAGGCAATATGGGCTTTTAGCAGGTCAAGCCTTCCTGTGACCAGGTTGATGGAAACACATGCCCTCTGTTGATTCACTGTCTGGTTTCACTAGTTGATTCTATTAGTGTCTGATTCAATTCACTAACAAACCATACTCTTGTTAGCATGTTCTGGTTGAATGGTACAGTGATTGCTTTTGCTCTTTATTTGGCGTGGCTTGTATTCATGACATTGCTGATAAGAGCAGAAAAGGTGTTGTTTTGTCGACTTCAGAGAGGTATCCCCTCTGTTCACCCAATTATTTAGCTTGACTCTAGTCCCTTACAGTTTAGTGAAAAAAGATTTAAAAAATACAGAGCTTTTTCAAAAATACTGCTCGAGTAAAAAAGATTAAACGGATTGCTTCATAAATCAGCAGGACATGAAGTTCAAAGATAAACTTTTCTTCTGGTATTCCAGATGTTTTAATTGCTATGCCGATGATTCAAAAAGTATAAAAGGAAGGTGCTTGACACACAAAATGGCTTTCTATATAATTAATATTGTGATTTTCTTATACGTACTATATGATGTCAAAATCTTTGCGGCACGTTCTATCATCCATTTTAATTAGCGCCTGTTACGGGTCTTTCCAGTGGTTGCTGTTATTTAAGCTATTCTGCGTTCCACAGCAACAACTCCTACTCTCCTACTTAATTGCTTTGTTTAACAAAGTGGCAATCAATCATACCATTCACTAGTTACCTGTCATTCTATCCAGCCCTGAAATAGATGAGAAACACCATACCATCTTTCTTTCTTCCAAAGCGCTTTTCCCTGCGTCAACTACTTTTTACAATCAGTGAAGAAGAGAAAATGTGGTAATTTTTCATAATGTGGTGATTCTATATTCTGCCAATCTTCATTGTGTGTGCTTTTTCCCTGTTCACTCTCAATTGATCATTCATAGTGAATTGAAAATTACTGAATTATCAATGAGACCTTTCGCTAAAAAATGCACCCATATGCAGATTAAACATATTCAGTATTCACTGAACGATGGGAAGAAAAATCTATTCATTACACATTCATGTATTCATTTTGTGTACAGTAGAGTTGATTCAACAGGAAAAAAAATAGGTGAACGCTCTCCATTTGGCCTTATCAATTAAGCTAAGTTATGTTACATATGCAAGACCAAAAGAGGTGAGTTCCTTTAGATAATCCCGATACTATACAGAACCTGAGAGGGCAGGAGGAGGATGTGTTTCAGGGCAGGATTTTGGGAACTTTATCATTTGATTAATGAAGCATTGATATGCATAGCTTATGAAATGAAAGGCTGGGAAATTGCTTTCCTATCTTGATGGGCCGATAATGTGAATGGGATGGGGGACTTGCCTAGCTCAGTCAACAGCACCTGTCATTACACCTTTGGTCCCTATCAGCCCAGCGATCTGTCTTCTACCAATCTGCTTCAGAGGGGTAATCTCACAAAGCAATTAGGACTTCCTCCTTCTCCCCACTGTATTTAAATGGCAAATTATAATGTACCCCTCCTCTCCAGCTGTGGTTGAAGCAATGGTTCAGTTGGATATTTTTGCAAGATGTTTAAAGAGTGGTGAATCGCCATGGCTCATTAGTTTGTGAGATTTGCAAGGCTAGTGTACATCCGCATGAAACGCTATCCTGCCACATACTTAACTGGAACAAACAGCATTTTAAGTCCAAGTAACAATTATTGATTAATTGTGACATATATATTGTTTGGTTTTAGGACTCAGTTATGTAAGAGGCCAATTGGGGAAATAGTATAACTGATTATGTCGAAACTCAGTGCCTGTATATATAGGTCAGGTTTTTGGTTTCCCATTAGGAAAAGCTGTGAGTAGTACTTGCAGCCCTACTTCAAAGCTATCTGAGCCGATATCAGAAGGTGACGTTAAAACATTGCAGATCACTGATTGGTGAGACTGTTTGTGTCCTGTGTGAAACCAAACAGTCAATGGTTGAATAAATAAAATGTACACCCGTAAACTTCAGAGCAATAAAAAAGCCTTTTTTGTTGCATTTTATTTGATTTAACTGCGACCCTAATCTGGAAGACCCAAAGGTCTAACTCATTAAATGATCATTCTCTTACATTTAATTCAAAGATCCCCTAGACTTCTGCTGTTTACTAATTTAAGATTGGCTCAACAGGGAATAAAAGTTGCAAGTCTAGGAGGAATTAAGTAAGACATTGCTGGGTCGCCTTTGCGACTGTTTTAAGGGATATGACAACTCACCTTCAGTTGGCTGGGTTCTCTGTCTGCAAACCACGCTTTTTTAAATTGCTAACTACTGTCATTGCGATCACATGTACATAACATTTTTATTTACCTGACCCAGATTTTTATAAGAAGTCCCTCAGTATGGTTGCAGATTAAAGTGTTCAGAAGATGTCCGGTTGCCACTTCAGTTTCACACCACATTGCCATGCTGCTCATCTCCTAGTCCGCCTACACTGATCAATCTGCTGTGGACAAAGAAATAGAGAAACCCACCTGGTAAAAAAATAAGTCAAGTTGAGGTAATCAGGTCTGTTCCATGCAGTGGAAATTTGGCATAGGTACAATGGGTGCTAAGTTAGTTAACACAAATTCTACCATAACTACTGGCTTTCAGCATGGCAGTTTATAGTGGATATGCTGCTTGGCCAAAGCCAGCCAAAAGTATGTGAGCTTTACTGCTGCTTTTCATAAATGGTGGACAGAGGCGGCACATACAGGCATGAGCAGACATACAGGTTATTATACCCTTTGACCATGTGATTCACAGTTGATAACATTATTAAAGTGAGAAGACATTTTTGGTTGTTTAGAGTTTATCTTAAAAGCTTGTCTAAAATGTGATGAATGAGCTATGATGACCAAAGCTGCTGCGAACACAGCACAGTGTATGGCATTTATCAATTGGACTGTTACAGCATTACTCATCAGTCACAGTGCGCAGTCCAAACGTTACTGATTGTTACAAAATCTAGAATTGAATCAGACTTGACTGTTAAAAGTGTTTGTAATGTAACCAAAAGTTAAATGTGGTTTCAGTGAGAAAAATATTAAACTGTCTTATGTTCTGTCACATTTAACATTTACCCAGTTATCCACTCCAAAACAGGAGCATCCATCCCACTGATATAAGAAACCTTCAATTTAATGTCTGAAACAACCTTTTATTTATCCATTTGCAGGCAACTCCAAACCCTCCCAACACATTAAATAAGAAGGAGAAAAAATACTTTATTTGTATATTTCTACTGAAGTGTGATGCTCTGGTGATTTTGCGATCTGAGAGAAAAGGAACGTTATTTTTGTTGATGTTGATTGTGTGTCGTCTCAACTGTAATAACACTATTAATCCAAGGGGAAGGCTCCTGAATGCCTGCAGATTGTTTTGCTGAAGTACATTAATTCCAATCCACTTTATACAATTATCTTTGATCGATACACCATGGATAACCAATTGCAAACTGAGGTTAAGTAATCAGAGAGGCTGTTATCCGTGTTGAATACAGCTAAGGAGAGCAAGAAGCTTTTTCTTGCCTTTTAGATCATTTCACTGTGTATCTTACAGACTCAATAGGCTTCCCCATCAATCCTGTGAAGCAACACACTGAAATGTATTGGTTAGTCCTTGAGTGACAGGCGGTAGCAGTTGCTAGTAGCAGTTTATTTTTCAAAATAATTATGTAGATGTTAAAGATTCTGTAAGACGTATTACAACAACCTGTACAGCTATTGAGCACATCATCTGACTTTAAATTATTGAAGAAATTGTAAATCAGAGGTGTTAAACCAGGTTAGTGTCAGGTCTCATGCCACGTCCACACTACCTGCATGTGCAGTGCATGAAAGTTACTCGCTGAACGCTTGCATCGTGTCCACACAGGCAGCATTGTTCTGCGCTACTGCTAGCTGTTTCATTCAACAATTATTTTATAAAGCCCAAATGTTATTATTGTTTTGAGCAGTGCAAGTCTCTGCACATAGACAACATTCCTGCCAATATTTCAATAATCTATCCACAGAAAAACGCATGAATGATTTTATTTTAATAGAGCTTAAAAAGATTCTTTCATGTTCTACAGAAAAACAAAGAACAACCCAAGTAATAAAACTGGTATGATGTCAATAAACTGTCAAAAGATTGTTTATCACTGTTCGTTTTTACTGAAAGCCAGAAGCATGAAGAACAGGCAAGTCAAATCTTTAGAAGACGCAAAAAGCACAAAGCTGCAACTGATCCGAGCCACGCTGCTGACGCGAGCTATGTGGCTGCTCTAACCTGTGAACATGGGCGCCTATATAAAAAGCGAAATGTTCCATAAGGAAGCGAGATCGCTTCCTTATGGAACATTTCGTAGCAGGGTGGCATTTCGACGGGACATTAAGAGCTGTAATGTTTTGGTTTTCACGGAGACTTGGCTCGACCCCACGATACCAGACGCCGCCATTGCTCAACACGGATTCTCCATTCATCGCCAGGACCGAACAATAAACTCAGGGAAGAGCAAGGGAGGAGGTGTGTGCTTCATGATTAACAACAAGTGGTGCTCAGATTTGGAAATAATTTCTTCGTTCTCCCAGCCTAGAGCACATCATGATCGGATGCCGGCCTTTTTATCTGCCGAGGGAGTTCACATCGGTTGTTTTAACAGCAGTGTATGTTCTGCCGCACGCGGACAACAACACAGCGCTGGAGGAGCTGTATGGGATTATCGACAGGACAGAGACTTCTCGGCCAGAGGCCGCATTTATTGTGACCGGACATTTTAACAGAGCCAACATGAAGAAAGTCCTGCCGAAATACTATCAGCACGTCAGCTGCCCCACCCGCGGTCGAAATGCACTGGACTATGTTTACACTCCTTTCCTGCATGGATATAAAGCCCTCCCCCGCCCCCCCTTCGGCAAGTCAGACCACATATCTCTTCTTCTGCTCCCCGTTTACCGGCAGAGACTGAAGACGAGGACAGTGTAGCGTTGGATGAGTACAGGAATTCCAGGTATGCACTCCGGAGAGCTATTAGCAGTGCGAAAAGACAATACAAGGACATGGTGGAGTCTAACTGCAAGGGCTCCAACGCCAAAAGCATGTGGTCTGGACTAAAAACAATAACAGACTACAAAAAGACAACGAGTGGTGCTGAGGAAGTGTCTGCATCTGTCCCAGATGAACTGAACACATTTTATGCATGCTTTGAGAGGCCCCCCGGCTGTGGAGGCACAGAAAGCCCAGGATCCCTGCTCACTGGTTTTAACCAGTGCAGATGTGTGTAGATCTCTGAAAAGGATCAACACACACAGGACTCCTGGACCTGATGGCATCCCTTGCCATGCTCTTAAGGTGTGTGCAGTTCAGCTGGCAGATGTGTTCACAGACATTTTCAATAGGTCACTGCTCCAGGCTGTAGTCCCCACATGTTTTAAAGAGTCCATCATTGTCCCTGTCCCATCCATCCATCCATCCATCCATCCATCTTCTCCCGCTTTTCCGTCAGGGTCGCGGAGGTAACAGCTCCAGCAGAGAGCCCCAAACTTCTCTTTCCCTGGCCACGTCTACCAGCTCTGACTGGGGGATTCCAAGGCGCTCCCAGGCCAGCGAAGAGATATAATCCCTCCACCTGGTCCTAGGTCTACCCCTCGGTCTCTTCCCAGCTGGACGTGCCTGGAACACCTCCCTAGGGAGGCGCCCAGGTGGCATCCTCACTAGGTGCCCGAACCACCTCAACTGGCTCCTTTCAACGCAAAGGAGCAGCGGTTCTACTCCGAGTCCCTCCTGGATGACTGAACGTCTCACCTTATCCCTAAGGGAGATGCCAGCCACCCTGCGGAGAGATCCCATTTTGGCCGCTTGTATCCGCGATCTCGTTCTTTCGGTCATGACTCATCCTTCATGACCATAGGTGAGGGTAGGAACGAAGATGGCCCGGTAGACAGAGAGCTTTGCCTTCTGGCTCAGCTCTCTTTTCGTCACAACGGTGCGGTAAAGTGACTGCAGTACCGCTCCCGCTGCTCCGATTCTCTGGCCCATCTCACGCTCCATTGTTCCCTCACTCGAGAACAAGACCCCGAGATACTTGAACTCCTTCACCGAACTGCAAACCCCCTCTCTTCACCCGAGTGTCCAAAACATGCGGCCTCAGCTCCGATGATACGATAACAAAATCGATCATGGACCTTCTGCCTAGGGTGCTCTGGTACCACGTAAACTTATGAACATCCTTATGTTCGAACATGGTGTTTGTTATGGCCAATCCATGACTAGCACAGAAGTCCAGTAGCAAACCACCACTCCGGTACAGATCAGGGGGGCCGTTCCTCCCAGTCACGCCCCTCCAAGTGTCTCCATCATTGCCCACGTGTGCGTTGAAGTCTCCCAGCAAGACTAAGGAGTCCCCCTCAGGAGCCCCATACAGGACTTCTTTCAGGGTCTCCAAGAAGGCCAAATACTCTGAACTGCTGTTTGGTGCATAAGCACACACAACAGTCAGAGTTTTCCCCCCCATGACCCGCAGGCGTAGGGAGGCGACCCTCTCGTCCACTGGGGTAAACTCCAACAAAGCGGCACTCAACCGGGGGCTTGTGAGTATCCCCACACCCGCTCGGCGCCTCACACCTTGGGCAACTCCGGAGAAGAATAGAGTCCAACCCTTATCCAGAAGTAAGGTTCCAGAGCCGACGCTGTGCGTAGAGGTGAGCCCCACCAGATCCAACTGGTAACGCTCCACCTCCCGCACAAGCTCCGGCTCCTTCCCCCCCAGAGAGGTGACATTCCACGTCCCCAAAGGCAACTTCTGTCGCCTGAGTCTGGTCCGTCGAGACCCTCTGCTTTCACTGCCACCCTTCTGGCAGTGCACCCGACCCCATCGTTGTTTCCCGTAGGTGGTGGGCCTGCGGGACGGAGAAGCGGAGGTGTTGCCCACGTTGCTTTTTCGGGCTGTGCCCGGCCAGGCTCCGTCGCAAGCCCGGCCACCAGACGCTCGCTGACGAGTCCTCCTTCTGGGCCTGGCTCCAGAAGGGGACCCCGGGCTTCCTCCGGGCCGGGTATCCTTGCTTCCAATTGTGTTATTCATGGAGTCTTTTTGAACCAATCTTAGTCTGGCCCCTTAACTGAGACCAATTTGCCATGGGAGACCCTACCAGGAACACAAGGTTCCAGACAACACAGCCCCCAGGTTCATCGGGGCACACAAACCTCTCCACCACGATAAGGTGCTGGTTCTCGGAAAAGCCCCTGTCCCCAAAAAGACAAAACCCATCTGCCTCAATGACTACCGCCCAGTTGCACTCCCCTCCATCATCATGAAGTGCTTTGAGCGGTTAGTCAAAACTTTTACCACCTCCTCCCTCCCTGACTCACTGGACCCCCTGCAGTTTGCCTACAGGGCAAACAGGTCCACGGATGATGCCATCTCCCTCACCCTCCACACTGCCCTCTCCCACCTGGACCGGAGGAACACTTATGTGAGAATGCTGTTCATTGACTACAGTTCAGCATTCAACACCATTGTGCCCTCCAAGCTCATCATTAAGCTCAGGGACCTCGGGCTCAACAGCGCCTTCTGTGATTGGATCCTGAGCTTCCTGACGGGCAGATCCCAGGCAGTGCGGATGGGGAACATCACATCCTCCACCTTGACCCTCAACACCGGAGCCCCTCAGGGTTGTGTGCTCAGCCCTCTCCTCTACTCCCTGTTCACGCACGACTGCGTGGCCACACACAGCTCCAACACCTTCATCAAGTTTGCTGACGACACGACCGTCATCGGCCTGATCACAGACGGCGAAGAGACGGCGTACAGAGAGGAGGTCAGAGCCCTGACATCTTGGTGCCAGGACAACAACCTCCATCTCAACGTCAGCAAAACAAAGGAGCTGATTGTGGACTACAGGAAGAGGCAGAGAGAGGCACACACACCCATCACCATCGACGGGACTCCTGTGGAGAGAGTCAGCAGCTTCAGGTTCCTCGGGGTAAACATCAGTGAGGACCTGACATGGACACATCACACCAGGGTCATATCCAAGACGGCTCGACAGCTGCTCTTCTTCCTCCGTAGGCTACAGAAGTTCAACATGGACTCCAGGATACTCTGCAACTTCTACAGGTGCACCATCGAGAGTATCCTGACTGGCTGCATCACCGCCTGGTATGGCAGTTGCACCGCCCTCAACCGTAAGACTCTACAGAGGGTGGTGAAAACTGCTCAGCACATCACCAGGACGGAGCTGCCATCCATGGAGGACCTCTACACCCAGCGGTGTAGGAAGAAGGCCGGTAGGATATTAAAGGACCCCCATCACCCCAGCAACAATCTGTTCTGTCTGCTGCCGTCTGGCAGACGGTATTGCAGACGGTATTGCAGACGGTATTGCAGACGGTATTGCAGCATCTGGACCAAGACCACCAGACTCAGGGACAGTTTTATACCACAGGCTATAAGACTGCTGAACTCCTGAGCTCTGTGAATGTCTACTCACATCAATTTATAGTAAACATACCTATATATTATACACATCTGCCATAAATATCTGTTTATATGTAATGCATTCTGTCTATACCTCCTCATACAACAGGGTAAAGTATTTAAATGACTGTACAGTGTTTTTAAATAATTTATATTTATTCTACATATATATTTTACATCCTTAGTGTTGTTATTGTATATATTTTCTATTTTTGCATTATTTTACTTATCTTATTTGCACTATATATCTTGAGTTGTTGGAGGAGCCTGGGATATAAGATTTTCCTTGCCAACATATACGCTGTATCTGCTGTGCATATGAGCAATAAAACCTTTGAACCTAAAACCTTTGAACTTTGAAGGTACGCAGGCATTTGCGGCAGCTTCTGACTCTTGCACATGGGTTTGTAACTTCTCCCGCATTTACATTTCATCATAAACCTAGAGATTGGGAATGTGCTCTTCAATAGATGCCAAACGTCTCTGTGGACGATCTGACCTATGGTATGCTGAAGTGTGGTCATTGGCCAGCCTTTGCTTTGGTTTTTACCTTCCTGCTTTGTCCTTAATCCACTACATTGTTTTTGGGTGGTTGGGACCTTTTAAAGTATAAGTCACCATTTCAATTTTTCTAAATAAACTGGGACACTATCTGGGAGATTTACCTCTCTGGTCTTTCTCCTAAGTGGGAACATGTTGCTGTGTCTTATTCACTATTCAGCACATTTGGCCCCATTATAAGCAAAGTGCAATGGGTTTATTCCAAATACACCGCCATCTGACTATTGCACACCCACTATATACCCCGCCCCCTTAAAGTCTATGTCCTAGATTCTTCAAATGCCCATCTTTGCAGGTGGCTAAGGATGATTAGCTACTGCATGTGTTCAAACAACAGTATCTCTCAGTTTTGTGTTTCTTTTGATGATGAGTGTGGATATGCTTCACTCCCTTAGCCTCCCCTTGGTAGGCTAGAATACTGTATGTGTTTTTCTTTACAATTGTGTGTTGCTGCTGTTCAGCTATCCTCGTTAGTAAGCCTATTGGGGAGCTCATGTAGTGTTATTGCTTTTGTCACTGTTGAACACCAGTTCTGAAGCCATCCTGTTGGGCTTTTCCTTTCAACTTGTATTAACAATAAGAGTAACTCTTGTTCCTGGCATTCTTTCAAGAAGAGGCCAAAAGAAATTGGAAAGAAAAACCAGTCCACACTGAGACATTGGTAGTGTACGAAATATCTGCAGACAGAGAACCCAGCCAACTTAAGGTGAGTTGTCATATCCCTAAAAACTGTCGCAAAGGCGACCCAGCAATGTCTTACTTAATTCCTCCTAGACTTGCAACTTTTATTCCCTGTTGAGCCAATCTTAAAGTAGTAAATGTAAGAGAATGATCATTTAATGAGTTAGACCTTTGGGTCTCCCAGATTAGGGTCGCAGTTAAATCAAATAAAATGCAACAAAAAAGGCTTTTTTATTGCTCTGAAGTTTACGGGTATAAATTCTATTGATTCAACCATTGACTGTTTGGTTTCACACAGGACACAAACAGTCTCATCAAGTCTAATGGGTATCAATCCTGTGTTTGTTTGATGCATTAATTCAGCCTGAAAACCTTCAAAAATTGGAGTTGCTCTTGATGGCAGCATGTGGCCACCATTACCATTAGCAAATCACTGTTTAGTGAAATAAAATAAAATCCCATATGACACCAATATTTAAAATGTTTGGTAAAGTAAAGGCACAAAAAACAATGTGGTTAGAGAAACGTAAATATTATGGTTTGGGTTTAAATAACCATTTCGTCAAGAAGGCATTAATCATGTTTAGTAAATAAAATCTGTGTCGATATTCTGTCAGAATTTCCACTTTGTTACCAATGGACACAACTTATAATTACTAAGGCCACTAGGGCTTTGTCATATGAACATCTTGCTAATGTAATTTGTGTAAATGTCTACTTTTTTCGGGTACTAGATAAAACAACTGATGCAGTCTTTTTTCTTTTAGGGGAATCCTCTCAAAACATAGCCTATTTGTATTGAACATCTAAATACTTGAATGAATGCAGCCCGTAGAGCCCATTCGATCACATTATGCCAAGAGCTAGGGTTATGATGTACAGTTTATTGACATGAAACTATTCCCACTCTTCATGCAGTTGGATACATCTTTAAACATGACACCCGGGTGGAAGCTTAATCTCAAGGCAATGCAGAAGAACGCCTTTTCTGCTTGGCTGACTAGGCCACAGCCGGCTGGCCCCAGTGTCTTGCTTCTGAGCACTGAATGTCTGGTTTATGAATAAAGATGTTTGTGGATATCATTTTATCCAAGCTTTTGACTTTGCCACAGATGTCAAAGTCGTTCCATTTGGCAAGCTCTTGCCAACAGGGACAAAAAGTGTTTTCCTCTCGGACAGACCGCACACGAGCATGGTCTTGCATCCTTAAGAACTGTTAAATTCTGCTTGAGCTGGCTTTGTAAAAATCCTCACTAGACGGACAGAATCATCTGTGTCATAACCAAGGCTGTTTATTATCAATCAGCTTCATGTATCTATTTAATGAAACTGTCTTAATTATGTATTGTCTTTTTCCAAAGGAAGTAGGAAGTGTGGTGTCAGATGATAACGTAATCTGATAATAAGTCTGCAAGCCTAGGTGGGAACTTAAGATCTAAATTTAATAAGAAAAGATTTGTGCTCAGACAATTGGATTTTGATTGGCGTAATTGACAATTAGCATTCACCGGCATGTATGTCGCCTGATAGTTCAGCGTATGAATCGTTTCTTGTCGGAACAAACTGTTCTAGAACATTGACACACTTCTGATTGGTCCTCGATCAACAATGATGAATGTGTTTGTTGTCATTTGCATTATAATAAGTGACCTAAAAATGTTGCTGTACGAATAGGTTTTACCAATCTTGTCTTTAGCGGCATGATAACAGTTACATTTTAAAACTGTTTATTTCCAACACGCAGAAAAACTTGAAGGTGAAATTAAACGTGTTCTTCGTATATTTTTCTTGATGTGGCCCTCTTTGGACACCCTGATCTAGAGATTTTAAGGCTGCTTTTGTTTTAATGACAAATGTAGTCCAACAACCACTCACAATGTAATTGTAAACATAATATGTGTGAGAACAATAAGTGAACTTTTGACTTTATTTTGAAAGAACATCAATAAACGTAAATTAATTATGTGTATAATACATCATGACGTCTTGACTCCAGTCACCAGTGTTAACTGAAAAGCAATTTAGTAGAAAGCTAAAATTCAAGATGAAATACAAAAGGTTTTCGGGTATAAAAGAGGGACCGACAGAGATTACAGTCAACAAAAAATGACTGAAAAATAGCCATCAAATTTGCAGCTATCCTGTCCCTGATCTCAAAGCTATCATTATATCTCAGAATTTAGAATAAGGAGGAAAAAAGAATTGCCATTCAAGTCTGCTTTCCCCTCCGAGTGCGGGTGCTTGGTTAAAATGTAAAAATAACGAAGGGAGAAAGTTATAAGAGTTCCTCAACCTTGCCTGTCTTACTGCCATCAAACCATTTATCTTCCTTTTTGTGTTGTTCAGCGCTCATTAGTCGTGATCTAATTTTTTCTTTTCTCTGTGCCCACTTGCAAAAGGCATCCAATTAGGTGTCAGCCATAGTTCCCTTCGTTTCCGACTGTCTGAGATGGAGCAGACTGTTGTTGATAAGAAAAGCAGGTAGACTGAAACAGACAGGCTAATTGATACGAAGCAATATTTTACAGCTACCAATTCAGACTCTAGGAGGGATGACTGTTTTGAGTCAAATAGACTTAAGATGAAGTTTGTTATGTTAACTGGGGCACTAGCTGTGTTTGTATACCAGTATGTTCATTGAGTCATGTTTTTTATGGAATATCATATGTTATCTTTCCATCCTTTTATGTTCTATGTCTCATGTCAGCCAGTGTCCATTATGGTGTCAGTCAATAAGAGTCTGATGTCTGATCTGATTGTTAATTAGACTCATTTTCCAGTTTGTGTGCAAGCAATACACATCCGTTGCCTCAAGTGCAGCTTTGGTTATCCCTTAACCTGTGTCTGGTACAGTTCTCTCTATCTGCAATATATTTGCACCGCATATTGTCCAATAGAAAGGAAGCAGCTATTTTTTTACAGAAAGAAAATGTGCTCTTTAAATCATTTGAAGAAATTATCAGACTTCTGGGTCAGGGACTAATAAACACAATGGGATGAAAGTACCATTAACTGCAATTGTTATGAAAATGTACATGCTAAATAAAATACATTGTTAATATTTTGTAAAGCATATTAAATGGAACTAAATGATCTCCCTTGACATAATCTTTTAGTACTCAGCTTCCACTGATGCTTAGTCAGCCACGGCTGAATATAATTTGAAAAAATCACAGTTCAGTGCAGAAAGCAGAGTTATTAAATTATTTATTTATTTTTTCATGAAGTATGTCAGTTTAACCCTTCCTTAATATCTATTCCGTCGGCCAAACGTAAAGACACAAAGCAGTGTCTCTATATTTATGATTACCTTCTCACTTCATTGTGCAAAATTCTTAAGGCAAAGCGAGAACAGAAAGAAATCTGCCATTAACAGAGATCAAATCCTAAGCAAATGGACATGCAGATCTCTGCACCAATTATCACATTTGCAAACCTGTCTTGTCACTTTAATAACACTGTCCAGGTGAGCAAAATAGTCAGTTATCATTTCATCACTCCATGATGCGTGAAACATTGAACCATAGGATATTTGTTTTGTTGGTTGTAAAAAAATAAAGTGTGTACAAGCAAAAAATGACTGTAAATACTGGATTATCAGAGACATAAAGGTTCAGCAGGGTATTTATAATCAATCTACTGGGTAAAACAATGTCCACTGATTATATGATTGTTTTTTGCCTTTATTTGAAATATTGTAGCTGAATCAGTTGAACTTGGCCGCAGGTCACCTATTACCAGAGTTTCTCTCCAAATCATATACGTGCAAGCTACAAAAGACGCTATCTTTAGAGGAAAGGAAAGTCATTCTCACCTCTTACTAGTATTTTGAATAACGAGAGTGGGACCTCATCATTCATAATGACACTGATCATCTATAATGGTTTTCAGATATGATAAAAACCCAAGCTCATGTAGAAATGCCCTCTTTTCCAATTCTGATTTCTATGGATCTCCGGCTTTAACCTTGAACAGTGACAGATAATAGGTTTGTCATTGGATAGCTTCCTCCGTAACACATAAAGAACCTTTAAAAGAGATATATCGCTGGTGTGCTGCTGATGAAGTCTGCAGTGTTTTAGGATTATATCTAGATTTATTCTCATTTAGTTCCGTGCGGGTCTCTAATTTGAATGACCCTGACAGGTTCATTAAAACAGAGGTTATCATCTGTGCCTGGAGATGAGATGCGTCCTTAGGCATTGTGCACTGGTCACCTTCTTCACTTTCACAGTCACCAGGTAATTGTCTCCTCTACATCAGCAGTGGGGCCCACATATGCCTTAATGGTTTGAATCCACGTCCAGTCAAAGGGACATAAGAGTATGAGAATGACTGGGGCTTAATGTATTCTACAGTGTCTGTGTGTCCTTCTTAACACATGTTGTTTAGATTCAAGTTTCCCAAATATAAAGCATGGAAACAATTGTTTGAATATTCTTGTTTAACCCCCATTAATATGTGACATACAAACATACTAACTGAGAGTGTCCCAAAAATCAACAAGATCATTTCTTAAAGGGGCCCCATTATGCTAATATTCAGGTAGAAGCGTGAGTGTTACGCAGTGATGTCACTATGTAAACATAGGAGTCCAATGTAGGTGTTTCAGGCAGGGGGGTGGATTTTAGCATTTGCAGGCCATTTACATGGGCAGAAACCTATTATAACACACTACAGAAGGGGGCAAAACCCGAAAAACGGTCCTTTAACGCAAATAACAAATAACCAGTGTTGGGTGTAACGCGTTACAAAAGTAACAGAGTTACAGTAATGTATCACTTTTTGCTGTAACGCAGTAATATAACGTATTACTTCTGAAATTTGGATAATATAATACCTGTTACAATTCTCAGTAACGCAGTTACAACACATTTTAACCCGAAGTGATGTGGTTTTTTGTTTCTAAGAATTCACAAACATCGCGAGACATTCCGACACCAGAGAAATAATTGTGCGGGTAGAATAGTAACTCAGTAAGCCTGTATACTATTGGTTAAGAGGGCTGCAGAAAACAGATTCACAATGCAGAGCTGCAGGCTCACAATGCAGAGCTGGAGGCTCGGAGAAAAGAAAAGAGAAAGACAGGAGTGCGCGCAGGCCGAAGCAACAAAAGGTAACTTTCTCTGGGTCTGCTGCTTGAACCCCGAGAAGTTGAGAGACTCGTGGCAGAGTGTTGAAGATCTGCAGCCTCTGTCCTCTGTGGAATCGCCGGCTTTTAGAAAGCATATCAACCAAATCCCCGTTAACACACCAATGATCAGGTGAGCTAACGCTGCCATAGAGACTCATATACAGCAGCTTACAGGGCCGTGCAGAGGCCCCACTAACATGTTGTTAATAACACACAGAGACGTCATGTTACCGGTATCACATATTATTCAGCCCACTTAAACAGAGCATGAGTTTAATTTCTAGCTCTTTTCCTAATATTCAGCATGTACTGCCAGATAGATAGACAGCTTTATCAATGAGCTGCAATAAACTACATTTGAGCATTTAAAGCCATACTTTTGCAGTTATTTTTGGTCAAAGTAACTCAAAGTAACGCAAAAGTAGTGTAACGCATTACATTTCAGAGACAGTAATAATGTAACGTGCTTTATTACTTTAAAAAGACAGTAATAAGAAATATGAACTGTATTACATTTGGGAAGTGACTTGCCCATCACTGCAAATAACACATATGTAACTTTATTTCCGCTACATTGTGTTTTGTCTTTTGGATTCTAAATGGCTTTATCCTAAAGATTGGATTGAACAAAATCAGCTACTTCCCTTTTATTCTTTCTCTCCAAATTTCACACCATTGACATTTAATTAATACTGTGTATATTTGAAATGCCATTGTGTTTTCCACTTTGTACATCTTTTTCTTTGTTTCCATGTTCTGCAACAAATGGTTATCAAAGCAACCTAAAGCTTCTGAAGAGGAATTCTTCTGGACAGAATGGTGCACACATAACTTGCTTGTTTTTAATGACAATGGAAACTTTAATGGTAACACTCCATAATAAGGGTCCATAATAAATAGCATACTAGTCATTACTTAACCCTTTAATTAACATTTGCAAATTGTTACTAAAATATCTATTTGCCATTACTTAATGTTTTTGTCATCATTAATTAAATATTAGTTATCTGCATAAAATCTGTATGTTAATGTTTTAACAAATAGAAAACAATCTATTAACTAATATTGTATTTTATATTTGTTAATAGTTAACTAAATGTATTTTGGCACTAATTAACAGTTATTTCTTACATTATTAAAATGTTAAATGTGTATATTCAAACTATATGTTAATATAAAAGTTATTGACATATTATTATTTAACTAATTGTTATTAAACTGTTTCTGCCTATCCCAATATGAACCACTCCTCATAGGACCCTTATAATAAAGTTGGTTAAGTAAGGGATAACGGCCGCCGAGAACAGCATTTCGTTCCAGAGGGAGATAAGCTTAATTAGAGTAATATATAGCTATCAGCGTGGGGCCCCTTATAATAAAGTTGGTTAAGGGTTATTAATATATTAGTAATATATAACTATCAGTATTGGGGACCCTTATAATAAAGTTGGTTAAGGGTTATTAATATATTAGTAATATATAACTATCAGTATTGGGGACCCTTATAATAAAGTTGGTTAAGTAGCCACTTAATTAGTTTTAAATTTGTTTTAGTTGATCGGCGACCCTCAATAAGCATTCTAAATGTTCTAGCTAAGCCTGTCATTGTGTATGCTACAGTAGGCTACACAGTGTATGTCTTCAGACCCATCTGCTTGACTGAGAGCGCTATTAGCGCCAATTCTTCCTCGGGGTTATAGGTTAGCGAGACCTAGATTTTTTTTTATCAATACATATTTATTACACAGTCGGAGTACATATGTGGTTATTTTTGACCAGGCATTATGTAATTCTTAAAACTTTTATAAACAACCAAATAAATATGCATAAATATATATAGAGTCTATATATATTATTTTTTTTCAAATGCGCCAATCACAGTTTGGTCTGCATAGGCTACATCTGACTACTCCTGTTGGAAGTCACAGTCAGTCAGTCACTCACTTCACAGAGCTCAAGTTAGTAACAAGCACAAGACAAGACACTTGGCTGAAGTTCACATTGATGCTCTCTTGATTGCGCAAGCCAGGCTGGAAAGTTTATTTGAAAGTGTAGGTAAATATGTCGGCAGGCACCAGATCTGGGAAAGGCTTAAGAAAGAACACAACAGCATTGAAGAACAAAATGCTCCCCTCCGCCTCCGCTGTCATCAACCATCTGTCGTCTGTCATCAACCTTGAAAGCGGTGGTGATGACTCCACAGACATCCCCAACGTCTCTAAATCTTCTAAGGACGGTAAGTTCGAATACCATGACTTATCAGTTCATAAAAAATAAGCTAACTGGTTAGCATTAACACTGGCAACCTGCTTAAAATGTCGACAGGCAACAGATCAGGGAAAGTTCCTAGAAAGAACCAAACAGCAGCGAAGAAGGACAAAACGGTACCAGCCACCTCCACTCAAACATTTGACATCAACCTTGACAGTGGGGATGACTCTACAGATACCCCCCATGTCTCTAATCCGAAGAAAGGTAAGTTCGAGCACGGATATGACCTAGCATTACGTTCATGAAAATAGGCTATGCTAACTGGTTATGGTTAGCACTAACACTAGCAACCTACCAATGTCATTTTATGTTAAGTGTAATAACATATGTCCTTAAAAGTTAAAACAAGACTTTTACACATCCTTGTTGATTTTCAAATATCATTTTCTAAAATGGCTTAGTTAACTGTGGATGTTAGCTAAGTCTACCAGTCCTGAAATGTGTTAGCTAACGTTACCAAAGTCATGTAGCATTGCTGATTTGCCAGGTGATGTTTATCTTCACAGTCCTACTTTCAAAAGCAGTTGCAAAGGGGAGAAACAACTTATTTTTTTTATTTATGCTTAATTGAAATTAAAATGAGTGAAACAGAACAACGTGTGTGCGTTCAAATTCGCTAATGCAGGCGAATGTAACAGTTTTTATTTACTTGGAGGTTTTTGACTAACATTAGCAATGAAGGCGAACGGTCAGGGGAGGCACTGTAGCAGCTGGTTCTGTCGTCGGACTGCAAGAGAATATGTGCGCGCAAATGTGACTTGAAGGTGCAATTACAGTGGACGACCACAATTTAAGAGTATTTTTTTGGTTCGCCATTGCTGTTTACAGTTTAAAACGAACATTTAATGCATCCCAATAGGCTACATATCAATGCAAGTCACATCTTCAGGATCTTTTAGAAAAGGCATGTTTTGGTTGTTTAGCATGTTCTCTTGTATTAAGGGTATAAGGGGGAAATGCTAATTTGGTTATCTCATCTGTCCACATAGGGCCTATGTGAAAGATTTGTAAATCCCAAATGAACCAAGAGTACAATACTTAAAGGTGCTGTCGGCAGCATTTTTTTAATTCATATTAGCTAGAATTGTCATGGGATTCTGGAAGTAGAATATTAAATAGGCTGTTTAGGAAAAATCCCGAATTCTCTACCTCCCTCTACAAGCCTGTAATCGTGCTTGCAAAAATCGAGCACTCCCGGCTGTTTTAAACCAATCACGTTAGGGGGAAGGAATCGCTACCTGTCAATCACAGCTTGTGCACAAGCTGCTACGCTCGTCTCCAGAGGGGGAGGGGTTTAGGGGGCAGTTGAGTTTGGAGCTTGGTAGAGGTTGGGGGAGGGACCTGAAAGTTGTATCAGTTCGAATTTTCTGACTTTAGCCTCGGAATTTTGAAGACCTGCCGACAGCAGCTTTAAGTTAAACTACATATTTTCTGAAAGTGTATGATCTCTAGATGTGATCTCTAGACGTGTCACAACTTCCTCCATCCATCATAGATTGTGCATAGTTTTCTACTGTATTTCAGTTGTATTAAATGGCTTTAAAACGCAATGATTTTTATGGGACACACATCCATGGGGTGAAACAGGTAGTCTATCCCAAAATGTTCAATTTTAACATTCAAATTCACATTTGGCATGGCCAAGGATTTGGTTTCATTGAGAGGTGGGCAGGGGGTGTAATCTGGCCCTAGGCCCATTAAAGCCTGGGCCTATGCAAATAACCTGGTCTTGTCATAGTGTATAAAAATGTGTTTTAGTTTTCTGCATGAATTACATTACAGTTTAGTGGCTACTTTCCAACTGAGTTACTACTTACATTTCCAAAATACTCTAAGCTATTCATGAGAATAGCAATATTTTGCTCCAAACAGTATCTTTCATGCAAAAAACTTTCAAAATCTCTGAAATGATGGCTTGATAGACAATGGCCGCATTTCCCAGATTTGTTAAGACGCTCTTAGCGCTAAGACCGTCTTAAGGAGCGCTCTCAACGAATCACAGCTCTCGTAGAGCGCTCCTAAGACGCTCTTAGCGTTAAGAGCTTCTTAACGAATCTGGGAGGTTACATGGCGCTATTCCGACATGCCGCTATTCCGACGTTGATCTCTATTGTCGTAATACCGGCACCTTTTTCACCGTCCGCCGCTATTCCGACATGTCGCTATTCCGACATTGATGCAATATGCTTTTGTTGCATTGCCTTCATTTTTTTAATATATATAGGCTATATATATATATACCATTTCTGTTCTTCATATCCCTTCATATCTGTTAAATCTAAAAAGGAGCTGTCCATGCGTGTGGTTCTGAAATCAGCGACGTAAGACACTTTCCCACGTTACTGCTTTGAAGGGATACACTTTGTAGCCTACATGCCGAGTCACCCAACAGAATTATCTCGCAATAATGTTATCAAAACATGCAGCGACATGTTGGAGCACACGACCCTTGTCTTTTTGTTTTGTTTGTTTTTTTAGTTCCAGAGCGAAGTGTAGGCTGGTGCGCTAAGCGCTGGGGGTGGGGCACAGGCGCACATGAACCTGTTTGCAATTGGCAGGTGCACCTGTGGTGGTCGGCGGCGGATGAGCAAGGTGTGTTTTTAAATGGTGTTTAGCTCATTGTTCGAGAGAGTAGGGTCAGAGCAGGGCTGCTGAGTCTGCCACAAGCTGTCGTGCCGGGACGTGGGCTGTACGTATATCCATTGCGTGCGGACGGTCGCTTTGGGAACTGTGGGTAAGTTGCATTTGGGTATTGCGCGTGTTAGTGTTGAATTAAGACGCACATAGCACTACTACGCTGCTGGCTGCATGGGCACTGTGTTTTATTTTATTTTTCTTCTGAATTGTATTTTAATATGAAATTGTAAAAATAAAACTACCATAACCTTTACTCCTTGGGTCTGTCTTTCCTGAATAGTGTCACTAAGTGTCCAGTAGAACCTGTATGGTCTAAATTTCACCTCTTACAGAAGAGCTGTTGTCGAGTCCAAAAGGTTGGTTGTTTCGGGGCAAAAAAAAAAAAAAAAACTGTGAGGAATTCCAAAAGGCAAGTCTTACAAACCCAGACACAAATTTACAATAGGCCTATTAATCTGAAGTAGTACCGCCTCTTCCCCGTTTTGCACAGGCCTCTTACATTCAATCCATCATTTAAATGGCTTGTTCGTCCACCGCCAGTTCCACGGAGAGAACCCGACTCTCAGCGGCACTTCAGGACTGAAGGCAGGTGCAGTGGATTTATTTCAACACTCAGGTTTTAAATAAACAGACTTAAATCCTGAGACTTTCTCATACAAAAAGCACCAACTTCATGTCGCATTTACAGTCTTGACGGGCGTGTGTGATCATTTCAGAGCTTTGTAAGTTGAATGGATGACTTTCTGCCACAGTCTGACGTGCTGGGACAATTAAATTATTTATTATTTATCATTATTAAATTAGGTGTAATAAGTAGGCCTAACCTAAAAGTCTAGTTCTGTGTGCATTAAACCAGCGCTGTAGCCTGTCGGAAACATTGTTACCAGCTTGCGTTGGCAGTTTGCCAGCGGGATATCGGAGCAGCGCAGGAGGAAAAAAACAAGACAAATAGGTTATTTGGTGTTCTTATTTTCTCATACATTTTTAAGTGGTTGACATAGTCCACATTAAATAGGCTTCCACATTAAATAGGCTACACTAATAGACAGTTGGGGCCTAAATGGCACCCAGCTCACATACCATCGTGAAAATCCGCTCAAATTATATTTAAAAAATAAATTGCTGCGTGTAAGCTACCTCCAGCGCAGTTGCCGTTGGGAGCCTTGTTGGTGTGGAGACTCTATTTTCATGCATATTCTCTGCTGCAATTAAAAATAGTTCATGCTCTTCCATCAGTGTGAATTAGTCATCATGAAGCAATGATCATGAAGCAATGATGCGCTAGGGATGAAGGTGTCGGAATAGCGTTATGTCGGAATAGCGGCATGTCGTTACAGTGGTATGTCGTAATAGCGGTATGTCGGAATAGCGCTTGCCCCCCATCTGGGAAACCCGGCCAATGTTGGTGGTATTTGTTACCGGATTTGCTATATAATATAAACAGTCAATTGCTGTGTGTTAGCTGTAAAACCATGCTGAAATGACCTTTTCTTTTTAGACAGGTCACCAACGGTGAAGAATCTCCTCCAAAAGGCCAAGATGAGAGAACGGTCTCAAAATAAGAAACTCCAGAAAGTGATAAAGGAGAGAGATGCTCTTCGCAAACAACTGGCATGTAAGGTTCATCAAGCCTACATTTTCAGTGTATGACACAAAAATGTATACAGTCAGTCAAACGTGGTATTCCAAGTAGGAGGTTAAGTGGTACACCTGGGGGGTATTCCTTGTACGTGGTTTAGTGTTTAACCGGATAAAGTTAACTCAGAGTAAGTGGTAAACCTCCTAACAGAAAAACCTGATGGCTGTGTTTTTCTAGGAGAATAAAGCTATAGGGCACTTCTATTAGAAGGTTTACCACTTACTCTGAGTTAACTTTATCAGGTTAAACACTAAACCACGTACGAGGAATACCCCCCTGGTTAGTTAAGTTAGAGGAAGTGGTAAACCTCCTTATAGTAACCTGCTTGCTTTCTGTAGTTAAGAGAATGGAGACCATCATATTTACCACTACCTCTATGTTAGGATTGTGTTCTGTCTTTGCTTTATGTTTTGTTGTTCCCTCCATGTTCTCCTTGTGTTTGTCTTTGTACTTGTGCTTCCTGTGTTTGTGTTTTGACATGTTTCCTAGTGTTTGTTTATTTTTTCCATGTGTTCCTTTGTTTTCATTCTGAGCTCCGCCCCCACCTGTCATCTGTCACTTCCTGGTTTTCTCCTTCACCCAACACACCTGCCTCGTTAGTCACCCTGTTCGTTTCCCTGATTACTTTCTCCTGTGTCTTGTTAATTCCCCTTGTTTAGTCCACCTGTGTCTTGTTGTCTGTCTCCCTGTGTTACTATTTAAGTTCAGTCTGTCCTTTGTTCCCTGTCGTGTCGTCATGTTGTTTCAGTGGTTTTTCCCCAGTAGTCTTGTCAGCGTGTCTTGTTAGGGTGCCTTTGGATTGGTGAGATTCTGTTTTCGGTTCCTTTCTCTGCCTTTCTTCTGTGTTTTGTTTCGGCTGTTTATCTTCTGTGCGTTAACCCTTTTGGATTCTTTGTTTAAACGTTTTTGAAATAAGTCTTAAGTTTTTTCCCGGTATCTGGTCTGCAATTGGGTCCTTACCTGCCGAACCCTGACACTCTAGCTTCATTTACCTGGTTTGACACTTAACCACCTAATAGTAACACATCCCAGGTCTATGGTTATCTATGTTTTGACTTTCCACAAAATATTACCTTTGTTGGAACAAAAAGGAAGAATGGTATTCTGTGTAAGGCGTCAGCAACATCAGTTTAATCTTTTTGTTATTGTTGTTTTGCAATGTGTAGACCTGTCTAAAGCTGCCAAAGAAGACTCTTCAGAGGAAGACACAGCCTCCTGCTCATCCAACAGTTCTTCAATGAGCCAGTCCTCCTCCTGCTCTTCCTCCTCCTCCTCCTCAGATGATGATGATGATGATAAGATGAGACGAAAGGGCAAGGGCAAGGCCAAACTCAGACTTACGAAGAACAAAAAGAAGATGAAGAAGCACCACAAAGCCGATGTCCGCAAAAGAGGTAAAGATCTAGTAAAATGTTGAATCCATCCTTTATGAAGCAAATTAAATGTTTAAAGGGATACGCCACCATTTGGGGAAATACACAAATTTCTCACCTCCCCTTATCTTGAACAAGAGATCTAGCTTTCTCCAGGTCATTCAGCCTTTCTCTGAGTTTGACCTGAGAGGTTAAAGCGAAACGAGAAGCACACATGTCCGTTAAGTTCTGTGTTCTGTTTTCAGAAGGGTGAGGGTGGGAAATCCTAGAGTTGAGCCCTCACACGCTGATACAGAAGTTCATTGAAAAGTGACATTATGTGACACTCCCACTTATGCAGACTGGAACTATTCACGTTTGCTCCCATTATAATGTATTATGTTGCTCTACCTTGGTCTGTAACTTTGGTCTGACTAGCTGTAGCCTAGCATAGATCATCTAATCTGATTCAAAGTTCTAAAACTGATAGGTCCGGTTCTTGATCATGATTGGCTGAATTGCGTTCGATGCCGGTGTAAAACCCATCTCAAACATACACCTTGACCGCTTTTGGTTCAATAGTAATGTGCTAACACAAAGTGAGTTTAGCTGCGCTTTGATGTTGCATGGCAGCCATTCTGATACAGGAAATATATTTCTTGGCGGAAGAATGATTAGATATGAATACATCGTTACATTTTTCGTTGCTGTGCCATTTCATGAAATCTTGCCGAATAGACGTAGTTACAGTTTTAGAAAAGCAATAAACCACTCGAGTCCGTCGTTTGCACTGATTTCAGAACAGATAAGGGGGGTTTTAGGCACTCCGCTTGCGCGTTGTAAAATCAGTGCAAACGACGGCTTTCGGGGCTTATTGCTTAAATCTATGCTTGGCTGGAGCCAAAAATGCTACCGTCAGACTCAGAATGGCTGGATGAACAGGAGAAGGATAAATCTCAATTACTTAACTCGAGGGAAAGTGGAAAATTGGTGTAATTCCCCAAATGGTGACGTATCCCTTTAATTCTACCCTAACATAAAGTGGACAAACTATTTAAAGGAGCTAGGTGGAATTCTGTATTGTCTTGTATGCTGCCACATAATAATACAATAAGCATTTCAACTCTGTTGTGAACACACATTTTTATGTACCGTCCATAATGTAGGTTTTCTTTATGATTTGCTCCTTGCAGCCCGTGGCCCTTTTGAAGTCATTCGAAGATATAAGAAGGTCCTAAAGGCTTACAACCGAGGTTTGAAACTGTCAGCTGCTTGCGCATATGCCGGGGTGAATGAACTGACAGTCAGGTCAACGGCGAGCATTGCCGAGCTTGCAACAGCGTCCCCGGCCGAATTCACGAAGCTCCTTGAGCAAGCCAAACAAGCAAAGCTCAAAGATGTGGCAGTTGTTTGCGAAAATTACATAAAAGGTGATGTCCAGATTCAAACCAAAGTAGGAGACTTAAAAAGTCAATGCCAATTAATTCCATATGGAAAGAGAGCATAATTGTTTTTTTTTTTACCCCAGTTTGTGGGGTTTTTTTGTGTGTGGTGTGGTACTGTTATACAGAATGTAGATGGCCTGTGTCATTCATTCTGTTTAAGTGGTCGGTGTTCCAGTTTTCCACTTTATAATAAAGTGTTTTCATCCCCCTTCCCAACTGTGTGTGCTGTGATCAATCATTTCCAGTGTGAGAGACCCAGTGTAAAATATTTGTTGTCTTTAAATATTTGTAAATAATTAATAATTACTGTTCCAACTTTATTATAAGGGTCCCCCATACTGATAGTTATATATTGCTAATATATTAATTAAGCTTAACCAACTTTATTATAAGGGTCCCCCATACTGATAGTTATATATTACTAATATATTAATAACCCTTAACCAACTTTATTATAAGGGTCCCCCATACTGATAGTTATATATTACTAATATATTAATAACCCTTAACCAACTTTATTATAAGGGGCCCCACGCTGATAGCTATATATTACTGATATATTAATTAAGCTTAACCAACTTTATTATAAGGGTCTTATAAGGAGTGGTTCATATTGGGATAGGCAGAAACAGTTTAATAACAGTTAGTTAAATAATAATATGTCAATAACTTTTATATTAACATATAGTTTGTATATAAACATTTAACATTTTAATAATGTAAGAAATAACTGTTAATTAGTGCCAAAAAGACATTTAGTTCACTATTAATACAATATTAGTTAATAGATTGTTTTCTATTTGTTAAAACATTAACAGACAGATTGTATGCAAATAACTAATATTTAATGAATGATGAAAAAAATGTTAAGTAATGGCAAATAGATACTGTAGTAACAATTTTTAAATGTTAATAAAGGGTTAAGTAATGACTAGTATGCTATTTATTATGGACCCTTATTATGGAGTGTTACCACTTTAATTGACTGCTTTTACTTATTTCTTTCTTTCTTTGACTGTGCCTGATTTGAGAAGCAGCTCTTCGTAACAGAGCTCACGAATCGCAAATTACAGGCTGTGTGGGTTGGAAATTTTGAAAGTCAAGATCTGAATTCCCATGATAACTTACATTATTCAAGAAAAGGCAAATATAGAGGAATACAGACATCACTGAAAACAAACTTGCCAAAGACTTTGACTTGTAGAACAATGAGAATGTGTTTGGCACAAAGGGATTTGTCCATTTTATATTATATAAGTGATTGTACAATCTCTGCCACCTCGCATTTTGTTTTTCTTTTCCATTATGTTTTGTCTCCATATTCACAGAGCACACATGCAAACTACACAGAGTAAACAAATTAAGTCAACAATAAAGTAGTTAGCCTTAAAGTTGTTTGCTATTGTTTGAAGAGAAAAACTTCTTATATATAAAAAAATTGTTGTCCATGGAATATTCCCATTCATATGCGTGCATAATGTCGTTGTGAATCTCTTTTGTTGCCTGCAAGGATGAAAGCATCAGCGATTGAATTTGCGTCTGCTGATATGACTAACATATTGCATTAAACATAGTGAGTGAAAAGAACGAGAAGTAAACAAGTTTTACAAACACTGACGCTGGCATATGAATTATCATTTTAATGCAAACCCCACTTGTGTCCGCACAGATATAATTCTGATTGCAAAGAGAACAACAGCAAAAGCAATGAAATGTGACCATGTTTCTTTTTTGCCTCATTTGTTTCACCGTTGAATCGTCTGTGTCGTCATTACTTTCATGCTAAATTTCAATGGCAAATGCAAATGAATTTAATTCAGCTCAAGCAGATCCTTTCCCATCTTTTCTCAATCTGCCATATTGATTGACAGCCTTATATTAAGGCCTTTTCATTCGTCTCTTTGGATCAAAATGAAATGCTCTCTGTTGAATTTCACGCTTACTAACCGCATGAGAGCCACTTGAATTAAAACCAAAGGGTTGGCTCGCAGTTTTCTCTATGTAGGAGATCTTGATGGTGCTACTTGGGTCAATTTCAATCAGTACTATGAGCCTCGCCGATTTTGAGCCCTTTGCATTAGCATTTGTCTTCTGTTTTTTCTCTCTCTCTGCTCCATATTTTGCTTTTTCTGTATGATAGGTTTGAAATGTGAGTTTATAGCCACTCAGTTTGGAAAACTCTCTACCAAATCTCATTACAATGCTCATACATCACACTGACAGTGAATTCATGATTAAAAGGTAAAGATATAGTGATTCATCTGCTTTTAATTACTCAATCATCCTTGTCTGAAGAGTCTTTTGAGGTCAGAATGTTCTACCCTTGAATAAAGGTGACTGATCTGTGCAGTTTCAAATAGGATAGTGTAATTTGATCGCTGAATAATAGAGGGACTTAGTAGAAATGCAGAACATTTCAAAACCAATGTTCTGACTTCTCTCTCTTGGGGTTTTAACAATATTTTTTACATTTCTTAGAGAATATGGAGTTTGAGGAATAATCGCTTAGACATCTCTAAGTGGTTGACCAATCACAACAGAACCGAGCAGCTATCCAATCAGAGCAGACTGAGCTCTGGTTTCAGACAAAGGGTGAAAAGAGGTGCTGCAGCACAGGCAGTATGAGAAAAATAAAGAACCTTTTTGAACATGAAAGCATGTAAACATCTCACAGTAGAGTTACAAAATACAAACATGGAACCTGAAAATGAGCATCACAGGGCCATTTAGTCTTAGAGTAAAATGACTGCAAAAACTCAAACTGTTAAATTTACCAAGCAAAAATAAGAGAGAATGTAATGTGTAAAGTTCAGAATTCTAGATAACTAGTCATCTGTGCCAAGGTCTCGTGTGTCAAACTAAATCCGACTAGACAAACTTCTTTAAAGTACATTTAAGTTCATTCTGACACTGATGAGGGTGCAAGGCTGACAGACTTGTCTGGTCTCTTCCCCCAAGTGACTCATTACTATCTGCAAAATAAAAAAAATCATGTTAGATAAGCCTTCAACTCTTTTCTAGTTTGAGGCTATCCATCTCTCCCTCTAATGCTGCACTGTGCAGTCAATTTAGATCCAACTGAGCTTCAATGCAATGGTATGGAGACAATTGTCACTCTAACTCTCGCAGAAGAAAACATGGAACATGGAGCAGATGGACAAAAAATCCTCCACTGTTAAGTTCATTTTAAGCAACTCAAACTGCTAACCAAAGGTCTGGGGGTAATGTCAGTGGGAAACAAGATGAACGTTTGTGGATAAGCATTCCTCCTCTTTCTGCATTACTCTTCTGTTTATGCCTTCCTTTTAAACAAAAAGGCGTTTAGATTTTACCACAGGCAGCACCTCAGGCCAATGTTATCTGCGTTTCTGTGTGCGCACATTTTTGTGGCAGTATATAAGTCGATGTTTATCTGATACCATCTGACTCAGAAAACATCACTCCACTCTGGGTCATGACATTGAGTCATTACCGGCATTACCCCTCAGTGTGGGTCTATTTACAATCATCAGTTCTTTGCAGTGCAATATACACAGATCAAGGACTCAGTTAATGCCTTCTTTCTGAACATAAAGGAAAGGAAAAACTTGCACATAACATTTTTGTTAATATGAATATAAAGGATTATCATTGCATTACATTTTGATGGCACTTTTTCTAGAACTACAGGATTAACTTGAGTTTGAGTATCTTGTCCAATGACACTTTGACATAATGATTGCAAGGGGTAGAACCAATGACTCTGTAATAGATGGAAAACCCCTCATCATATGCATGGATGTCCCCCTCCTAATATGCATGGATGTTCTTTGTCTCTTACAAAAATTAAAGAAGTATACAAGTCCCTCCTAAGAAAGAGCTTGTTCAGTTTGTGACCATTATTCTGTATTTCAAAAACTAGTTGCCAAATTAGGGAAGTTAACATTCACAGAAATGTCCATGCCAATTATTCAATACATTTATGATGGAGGATAGACTTGGGTTGTGAATATTCCCATAAAGACCAACACACACTATATTTATATTTTTCTTGTAAAATCAAAAACACACCAGAAAAGCACACAATAAATGTTAAATAAACTTGCTAAGAACACTGAATTCAACTTTTCTCTATTTTCTTAGAAATCAACACTCGTGTGTAGCTCAGAATGGGTGATGCTTGGTAGTAAGCCTGGAAGCCCTAACCCTGGAAACTTGACCATAATGAACACACCGTCTGCTCATCCTTTACAAAAAAAGGTGTCCTGTTTTAACAAAGAACATATAGATTAATGGAGGAAAATTGGATTTACCTGCTGGACTAGTTTGAGATTCTACAGATGTTCGATATTTAAAAAAAAAAATGTTGTTGTTTTTTTCCCATGGTTTTCCTTTTATTTTGTAAATCAATGCTGAGTGGAACTGCCGTTCTTTGAAGATAAGTAAGCTCCAAATTTAACATATACATCTGTTCAGTGTGCATTCAGTAAGTACCCTAAATAACAACAATTTACACCTGCACGCAAGGCTTCATTACAGAACATTAGACTGGTTATATATTATAATGACTATAGCCTCTCCCTAATCTTAAGATATCTGATGTAATGCAGTCAACACGTTTTTGTATATTAAATTAATAGGGGTTTAATGATTATTAGCTTTAAAGAAGTGCAGATTCTCATTGCTGGTTCTCTCAGATGTATCTCCCTTCTGTGGGTAGCTCTCCTAATTAGATAGGTGTTTGTGCGCTGGAGGTATTGCCAATTACCACAGTGACAAAGCACAAACATTAATGGGAGATCGACTGCAACCAGACAGCAGTGTCTGGAGCTACAAGACCAATAACAACTCTTGTAGACAGGTCATAAAGCCAAAGGTGAAATACAATTAATTACCCTATATCTGCAGTGATAACGACATTGAAGAAGAGTTATAATACATTTGTGTATCTTAATGATTGTGACCGTAATTGACCCGTTATGTCTCTCCCCAAATCTGCCCCTAATTAAAGCAGGAGATAAACTGTCCTTCAAATCAACCCTGCTTCAATCAACACAGCCCAATGATGCTGTCTCTACCTTACAAAGAGACTGTGGGTTAACTTCAATAATTAGGATATAATATTAAAAGCATATCCCTGGGCAACACTGTTAGATTATTATATACACACATGAAGTTGCCCTTGCGAAGGAAGTCCGCACTGGGTAGGTGAAAAACAGCTTATTAAAAGGTACCATCTTTATTGATGGTGTGTGATCAAAGATCTTCAAGCACATTTTCGCAGATGCAGTGTAACCACCTTAGATTAATTTTGTAATGAAGATATTTACTTAACAGTTACTTCAATGTTGTACAAACATTGTGAAGAAATAAACATGGCGTTTGGATTTGGTGAGTGTGACAGCTGATGAAGAAAATCTCAGCAGGAAATACAGACACTGGACAGAATATTGAACAGATGTAAGGTCGCTCTCATGTGCACACCAATTTTTCTCCACTGTCCTGGTGGCAGTTTCGGCAAAATGTTGGCAGGCTTTATCCAAGAAAAATACCACCAAATTCACAAATGTTATTTATAGTGTATTTGCCGATCATATTGCTTAGAATATTCCAGTTATATTAATGAGCATTAGTTCAGTTTTAAAAAAGTAAAAATGTCACAAGTTTACTATATAATATACTATCAAGACTGATGTACATTAAAACCTTATTTACTAGGCTGTTAATGTCATATTTGTTCTGTTTCCTGTTTTGTTTGTTTGTTTGTTTGTTTTTGTTGAGCATTATATGGCATGATTGGGAACATCTATGCTTTTATAAACATGACATGGGAATATTGTACATACTTTAGTACCTTTGTAAAGAGTTAGGCAGGTTGTCATGTCAGGGTCAAATAATGCTTTTGAGTCTCTTACACTGCTACGTACATGTACAAATCCTCAGTCTCCATCAACAAACAATCAGCTGACAAAAATGTACTTTTGCAAACATATGAGCACTCTATTAGGAAAACCTTGTATTCGTCAGTTTACAGGAAGTGATTGATTTGAAACACACAGCATGCTCTGAAAGGTTTATACTTAGTATATTTATCCTTGTCTCAGTTTATCTAAATTTGAACTGGAAAATATATTGAAATACAAGTAAAACGTGTCCTTTATTTATTTAATACGAATGACTATAAAAAAACAAAACATGCAGTTATAATGATTAGATCAAATAATAAATAAAATAGTTGCAATTTTGACACGGTACAATATTATATTTTATATTTATATATAATATTATTAAAGAAAAATAAAACAGTGTCCAGGAAAAAATAGACTGTGGACCAACGAATCAGGAATTTGTAAAATAATCAAAATTAATAAAAAGGACTAAGTGACAAATCGGGAAAGAGACTTATAGTGTCTGATTTTCTCCAGTCTTTGCATGTGAATGGATCCATGCGGGTCATTGGTCTTGTTTCCTCCTGGCTCGCCTGTCGAGTTGGATATATGTAAACTGGCCTGGCCTGCGGCAGCCTTTAAAGAATATCAGTTTGTTGGGGAGTGAGGGGAGGCGGGGATGCAGGCCCAGCTGAGCGAGCAGTTGTGTGTGTGTGTGGGGGGGGGATTGAGCACACTCCCTCAGGTTCATTTCCAGTGTTATGCGTGCCTGTTGACTCATATGGACCTTTTCCAGTTGCTATTTCCCTGTAGATGGGGGCATGTGATGTGTATCTGTTTATGTGTGTGCACAACACATGTGAGTGTGTGCATGGCATACTGTGATGCGAGGCAACCTTCAGCCACAGCAGCAGCTTCAGTATGAAGCACAGTGTATGAGTGTGTCGCTGTAGAGTCGACAATTGGGAAGTGGAACATTCAGATAATATAAAACTGTGGGTATAATTTCACACAGCAAAATACAAGGATTGTACAAGTTCATTTACTGGACGCAAAATGTTGATGTTTAAAGTAATAATCAACATTAAACTGTGGTTGGATCAGTAATGGAAAAACCACAGGATTAAATAAATATTGTTAAAATTAGAAAAGGGATTGTTTTAGATGTATTTTACTAGGTACAGATTCAACACCAATTATTCATTGTACCATGATTTTTAAAATCATTTTCTCTCCTGGAGCTGTACTTGGAAACATCAATAGTCACCTGGAGGTCATGTACATGTGTGATCTTTGCACTCCCTATAATAGTGTGCTATAGAGTTATGTACCGTGTGTATCTGTGTGTAAAATGTGCTGTACTGCGTTACATGTTAGTGAATGTGTCATTGAACCTTTGACCCTTCCAGCTTAAGTGTTGCTCTCTCCCAGCCTGCCTGCTCCACTCTTATAATTATAGTTGCCAACCCTGGCACGAATCCTATCACAATCTGCCTGCTCACAAATGGCCCTCGCCTGTTTGTCACCCCCATTTCAGCAAAGTGTGAAAAACTGAGAGGTGACACATTCTCACCATCACAGTTCATCTCATCCCCTTCCTTTTCTTCCCTTCTTCCACAGTGGCTGCATGTGATTGTGCTGTGGAGAAAAGAAGAGATTAAGGTGTGCTTTATTGCTTTTGCAGTTATAGCTTAGGTGAAATTAGACATAACCTCTGCACTGAGTAGAAAGTGGCTTGTATTAATTAACCAGTTTTTGCAAACTTTAGTTTGTTCTAATAAAAAGGTGGAGATTTATCCAATCACTTATCTTTGCACTTGCTGCCCTATTGTGATAACTTTGCAGGTTGCACATACAGACAATGGTGTCTTTAACACCCCTGCAGTTATTTAAAGAAATAATGCATTTAATTGTCATTGTTTTTTCTTGGAAGGGGTTTGCAGGAAGAAACGAGTGGTTCTGAAGAAGGAGCAAAGGCCATGCTGAGAGTGAACAAAGGCGAATCATTCTTTGGCTTTTCCAATTCGGCTTTTGTTTGTGGATATTGTCGGTAGTGTTTGAGAATTAATTGCGATGTCATGGCAACAGCACAAACCTCGAGAATATGTCCAAAACACCACTGGGAGGAACCATGTGTGCTACAGGACAAAGATTCACATAAACGCACACACAGATCAACGGTAAATGGACATACTGTATATTGCACTTTATCAAGTCTTTGCGATTCCTCAAAGCGCTTTTACATACTAACAGTTATTCACCTCAATCATATAGAGCAGTACCACTTGCTCTTAGGAATAAACATTCATACATATTCACAAACCATTGCCTATGCTATCGGGAGCAACTCAGGGTTAAGTTGCCCAAGGATACATCTACATGTTGACTGCATGGGCTGGGATCGAACCCACTACCTTCTGGTTGGAAGATAACCGCATTCCTCGCAGCCACAGTCACCCCTAAATTTGAATATACTGTAAGTGCAAGATCAATTACAGAGCAAAGATGAATGAAACATTTTATTTAACTATTGTGCTTTCTCACACACACTATGTTCAAACAGTTAGAACAAATGTTTCTACAGTGTGTATTAATGAATGCAATGCAAAGATCGATGACTCCCTGTGCACTAACTATACCCTAGTGATGTATTTTAAGTTATATCTATTTATGTTTAAGTATAATAGAATCATGAATTGATGAGGGCTAAATAAAAAGTTTAAATCTAAAAATTCTTCATAACGTTAAGCACATTTTATATATTATGGGCCAAACAGGCCAGTACTAGTAAAACCAACATATTCAATTTACTAACTAATGAAGCCTCTGTTTTTGTTTTTTCGCAGCTTTTTCCGATTTATTTTATACTTCAGGCATCAAAGAAAACTTAGCCCCCTTCTCTTAGTGGCAATACTATTTCCACTGGGCCTCCTACACTCATGACCCCAAACTGACCTCAGAAATCTCTCATGGCGAGCCAACTGGCTATTGGGACTACAAAAAATGACATAAGGGTCAACATTAAACGCAGTGTGGTGAATAGCTACAACGATTATGCCCACATAACCTGACGATGGAATGTGAAAACTGAATAATGTAGTGTTGTCCGTTGTTTGGTTTAAGTTTTCTTGTGCAACTTCTTAACAATCTACATTCCACAGAACCTCTCTGCCGCTCTGTCTCCTTTATTCTTTCTCTCTCCTACAGAACCTTTCTGTTATAGATGTGGCGGGGATGACCTTTACCCACTTTCCCTCCAGAACACTACAGGCAAACAGCTTTGCAGATGTGAAGAAGAGTCTTTCTATTTGCTAAGGCATGCACGGTGTCTTGTTGAAGAATAGGCTTTTGCCAAGGGAGAACAATATCCTGCAGTTATCTAAGTGCTTAGACAACTCGCATCTCGATACACAGCACAGGCCAAACACTTTTTTAAATGTGGGAAAACTGCCAAGGCCTCAGCCTCAGCTGTTAATGCCCCTGGTTCACATTGCAGTGTACAATTAGAGCGGATACACAGTCGTTCATTCTCATGGGTCATGATTTTACCATAATACAGTTTGACTCTGTTAGGGAGTCTCATTCATTTAAAATGTCTCCATTGCAATGTAAAAGATAGTCCTGATTTAATCATACTTTGTTATGTTGGTGCATTTTGTCCATTATACAATAACAAATTAAGACATCTGCAAGTTTAAAAAAGATATACGTAGAGCATATCTGAATATTCTATACAATGTACATAGCGTGTAATTGTTCATATGTTATAGTATTTTCCTAAATATGTATTTATTTATTTTATTTTCTATTTTTTATTTTATTTTCAGCCTTATTTCATTATCTGCATATTATACGTTTTAAGTTCTTAAAATGTGTTAAGATATATACTATTTTATACCAAGGCTAATTCCTTGAGAGTAAAAACCTACGTTTTAAATTCTTAACAGAATACTACGTTAATGCCCTACTTTTTACAGCTATTTCCTACTTTTGTTTTTTTACAATTCTAATTTCCAAAAGACAGCGCAAATAGTTCCTCTCCATGATCAGATGAGGCAATGCACCATTTAGGTTTCAGATATCACTGAAATGATTCTGTAAAACAGTATATAAATATATATATATATATCTCAATTAAACTGAGTATGTAATGGTCATTGCATCCTACAATTGAGATAACATGAAGCTATCAAACATAATGTAATTGGACCATTAGAACATTGGATCGAATCAACATTTACACTAATAACTGAAAGCATTTCATGTAGTGGTAAAGGGATTATGTTGCAATGATGCTGCGATGGACACATTTCTTAATTAGGGAGTATGGTGGTTTTACTGAGTGCGTTATTCTTGTTTTGCAAAATGTACAAGTAACAGATTGTGTGTTTTGTTAGATCAAAGATGTGTGCCTTTTTTAAATATATTGTATTGATTAGATATCTGTGAATTTAATTGCCAATACAAGTTGTGGCTCAATTAATGGAGACTTCTCAATAGTGATTAAAGCCTGCTGGCACATCATGAAAACAAGCCAGGTAAACGCTGGGGGGGCAATTGGGTGTGAATGCATATGGAGCGGCAGCAACAGGTTTAGCAGCAGCAAAGAGACTCTGCGAGCTTTAACAGACGTTGATATAGGATTTGAACTCTGTATCAACACCCAAAATACCAGGTATTTATAATGGTAGCCAAGCTAAGAAAATAATAATAATCAGGGCATTTATTTTAAAAAGCATCTTTGTAGACATGTAAACACACAACCCACACAAGCGAGTGCATTCTTATATGTATGTATGTTTACTCTTTCTTTGTCCGTCTTGGTCATTTGTGTTTTGTTTGGGGGAAGAGTTGTTGTCTTTGTCTCTATATTTGTGTGCATGCATCTTAAATGCAATAGGTGAATATGTCCAGAGAGTTAACTCTATCCTGATGTTGGTGTTGACATTTGTAACATTGATCTTTGCCAGCTCATCTCACAGTGGAATTGGGCTGGCAAAGTACAGCCCTGACAGGGGGAAAGGGCTACTCTGAATTAACAAATGCCAGCATCTGTAACTGATGTGCTCTCCAATCATTGAAAATAGTGCCAATGTCGGAGCCCTTCGGGTTTGGCTTCTGAGTTTGATACAAGCAAAGTGAAAGGCTAATGGATACAACAGCATATTGGTGGTTTAATAGCTTGTAACAGTGACACGTACACTGTCGCCATATTTCCTCTCATGCTCCTCAACCTGCTGTATATATTGAAAGGAATTCAGTCATTCTTTAACTGCGTGCCTCGGTTACTATTGAGTTACCTGCCTCAGATCCTCACACGATCCAAATACTGGTAACTTACTGCAGTCAATTTCTTAAATAATCTCTTTGTTCATGATAAACTGCTAACCAATTGTTTAAAGTGCACTATTATTCATGTTGTAGAGCACTACTTTAGTGGGTATATCACAAGTGTAATTATTTAATTTTTAGCATCGAAGTGTCCAGTTTGAGTTTATTTCATCTGTCGTCACACTTCATCTTTGCATTGGTCGCTGACATAAAAAGTTTCAGGAGTTCATGAGAAGGAATAGAGAAAGTTAGAAAATATGATAAACATACGTCTTACACTCTTTGTATATACAGTTTTCAGAAAAGAAAAGAGCGCGGGCAAGTTTAGTTTTTCAATAATTAGTGCTGCTAATAAAATGGATATTGTCACAGAACTAGCTCTACTACAAAGTTATACACACCAAGTTGAACTTCTCCTTGTAGGACAAAACTGTCATGTACTATTGCCAAAACAAAGGTAAAGAATGAATCGATTATACCTCTTTATTCTACCCAATTTAGGTGTTTTCACCGAAACATTTTTTTAAACTAATTTCACAATTAAATTACCTACAGTGTGCTTCATCAGAATCTGCTATAGTTACATTATAAAATTAGACTGTCCTCCAACAAAAATGTAAAACCTATAATTGGAACATTGTATCAGCTGATCATTAATTGACAGACGTTTTTTATCCAAGGCAACTAACAACAATATTGCAATAAACCATATAGAAACAAACTCAAAACGGCAAGAATCCTCAAAGTATCTTAGCTTTCAATAAGCGCCACCATTTTAAGTGCTGCTGCATTGTCTTCAAATAAACCAAACTTTAATAAGTGATACATACAAAAATAAAATTTCCTTTTTTTTATGGGCCTAGCTGCAGTGGAAACAGGATGGAGGACCAGAACAAATAAAGTATAAAAAGGAAACCTATAGTTGGGAAATCTGTTTCATCTTCAACCCGAGCTCCTGAGAGGCCAAATGTGTGAACTTGCAAGACTCATTTAGAATGCAACTCTATGTGTGTGTGAGCAATGAGTGAGCGAGTGTTTCATGAGAAGCTTTAGAAAGCTGTGACACTGTCTTGGCATGATATGGAATTCCATTTCAACTTTTTCCACGAACCTTGCTTCAGAGGTTGTGGAGAAGCGAACAGTGTAACTGTGGCAATTGTCCTATACCCCTGCCATTTTAACACTGTCTGTGTCTTCCTCAATAAGTACCTCAAGTTCCTTTCTTTTACTGCAGTACAATGTGGTGTGCTTCAGTTTGGGCAGTATAATTAAGGAAGGGACGATATAGCAAACTGAATTTACTGAATACTTTATATAAACTGTAGGGCTAGAAACCTATACTAATTGGAAGCCTCTACAAAGTCATTCCACTTGACAAATCCTCACACTTCACCTACTAGTTTCCCACCTGACCTTGTATTACTTTTTGAAATTACTGACAAAAGCAGATTTCAATCAGTTGTTAAAATATTGGCAGACGTGTGTGTTTTAAAAAATATATTTCTCAGGTTTCCATCCTGTTCTTCAACACTATATTTCATCACATGGGTTACCTGCAGTCACAAGTCTCAACAGGCCCTGAACAAAACATGATGTATGGCAAAATGATGTAAGGTAGTAAGATAGCAAATAAATGTTAACCTGTTTCTACTGCTGAGTGGAGATAACTTTTTAACTTGCTCCCAGAAAGGCTTAATTGTAAAATCATCCAATATTAAAACTATGACTAATCTAATATTACAAATAATAGTAGAAGATGATAACGTTACGTATACTGCCTGATATTGAACGTAAATAATTGTAAACAATGCCAGAGAATTTCACAGCTATGGTGCTTCTCTCATTAGACCAGGTAACATGAAATACGATGATTCTATATGTAAGGGGCAGAAATAAAGACATGTTTGAAGAAAAACAGAGATCTGTTTATTAGAACCCATTATAAGTGTCTGAACAGTATAAATAAAGGCTCAACAAATTGCAAATAAGATTGTTGGAGAATCTTGCTGCAAAGGGCACTTCATTATTTCTGTCTTGCTTGACAACTGTTTATTGTTGCTCCCAGCCCAGTGAAGGTTACCACGATATCACCGGGAAAACTTGTATCGCCGTGACGACACAGATTTAGAAGTAATCAATCAACCTTTGTCTTACTACACAAAGCCTGTCTTGAGGGTTATGGAAATTTAATAATGATGCCGTCCTTGCAGAGAGTGCTCCCTTTCCTCAGTAGAGCTGCGTAAATAAAGAGTTGTTTTCTTCTCACAAAACATCAACTCTATTTCATGTAAATGCCATGTCAGCCAGGAACTTCTGATTACTGATTCTTTCTCAAGCAAGTTAACAACTGACACAACTTTGTTGCTGGATAAAAAGACAGTTTTCTTTTCACATGCAACAATGTTGTGGTAGCACATAGCAGTTAAGAGTTACAATACAGCGAAAGAGAAGTAGGTTAGTATCATTATATTATTTATATTAAATCTGCATTTATTTATCACTTGGAAGTAGCGTCACAAGCTGAGAACACAATCAATATTTTGTTACATTATAAAGTTCTTATGGCCAAAATTGTTAATATAAACATCAGGGGTTTTTTCAGAAAATATAGTAGGAGGGCCCCATTTGCCCTCCACCCATCCTAGTTCTAGGAGCAGTGGGCCGCTATTGTACAGCGCCCAATGTTTGTCTTGTATTTACAGCGGCAAGTGGAGACAGTACGTTTATCCAACTTTTTTTGGCGCAAAACAGTGTTTGAGGAAAGTAGAGTTTTCCCACCAGAAAACCACAATATACTTAATTACTTTAGGTGATCAATATCTGTGGGTTCATCACTATGGGCAGCAAATGTGTAAAAATTGCACGAAAACTGAAACTACATTCCATAGGGTCCACAGCAAAAATGGACAGGATAAATTTCTCAAGACATACGAAGCCCGTGTATATACACACACATGTACATATACCTTGCTTTAAAGTTATATTGTACAAACAACATTAATACAATAACATCCAAAAAGTAATAATAATTGGAAATGATCCTAAAATGAGCCTGAGCCTAATATGATGTTTGCCTGCACCACATTCTGTACTGATCAACCTGGTTATCCTTTACAGAACTGCCTCTGCACTATAGGGACACATTATTTTAGCAAAACAACCATACTCGTAAATTATCTTTTTATTCTAGCCGCCAGGAAATTAAATGGTAAAGCTGAACTTCTAGACATCTTCACTGGGGACCCTCTGGGCGTCCTTGTAGGACCACTGAGAATGCTAAAGTTCTTCTGGGATGTACACTCCTCCTCATGCATGCTACTGCTGTATTATTTTTTTATTCATTTTTTTTCCCAGTGGCACTTATATACAAAATGAGCCATATATACAGAATTGGAGACAAGCAACAATGCCACATTCTATTGCCACACATAAACCACATGAATGTTTATCCAAACATGATTAATGGAGCCACGTATCAATTTGGAACAACATGCTGTATTTGGCTGGCACACAGGAAATTCTAATTGCTTAGGAACCAAACAAATTTGCATGCTTGTCCATGAAACACAGAGGTATTTTGTCACTTGGCTAACCTTTAGAGCCACAGTGGTAGTGTCATGGCATGACAGCAGCCTGGCATGTGTGTGCAGGGAGCAAATGACTGTTCCAAAAACCTATTGAGCAATAATTAATGTGTGCTGGCTCAGAATTGCCACATATCTACCTGTGCTGGGATAAATCCAAATGTACTCCTTTGAGAAATTGTTTTTTATTATCATCGTCCAAGACCAAATCTATTGAACCAAACGGTTATTAGAAATGGATTTCCCTATGAAGAGCCCCGTTTGCATGATGAGTGTCTTTTTTTGAATTTTGAATCAAAATGGAAATGAGGAGTGATGACCTTCAATGGCTTGCCTGAATCAACCGAAACAAGCTCAATTTGAGGTATTGTAGCCACGGAAGAAATCTCATCTCAGCAACGGTTACTGTGTGGTCCGGCGCATAATTCACACTGAGATGAAAGTGAGCTGTTTACATTTTTCACTTGTAAATGATGCACCCTTGCCTTGTGTCTCAGGAATTCAATTTCTCACATTCAGAGATGCAATCCAATTAACATTGTTGTATATGTTACGTGATGGAAAGCAGGTTAAAAAAGAAAATGATATAATTTCACTACACCCTTCATTTTTGGAAGGTTGGAAGGTTTGTCCAACTCATATTAGGTTTTCTTGATCTAGTTTTCTGAATCTCAAAGAAAGAACATGATTAATACACATAAAGAAGATAAAATAACTTTATCCTTCATTTTTCATGGTTTTAAATGTCCGTGCGACATAATGACACATTTGAATGTTTAAAAAAGTCATACTGTAGGAGAAATGATAACACGTGAGGTGGATTTTGCACCAGAGTTAGAATACAAACCTTCTTATGATTGTGTGTAAGTGTGTATGTGTACAGTATGTTGGCAAATGACTGGAAATTGCATGTAGGTGTATTTTAGGACATGCTTTTGTTTTTCTTAGCTATATTTCTCTACCTCTTATTATTTCTACAGTGATAGTGAGAGTCTTACATTTTTTGGCAAACAGGTGGGGGAGATTATTTCACTTAAAAAGTCAGAATAATGGATGTAAGATATTCGCTTGATAATTAACATGATATCGATATTTCCTAAATATCCATCCATTATTGTCCATGTTGATATATTGCAACATCACTGGCTAGCATTACATCAAAACAGCCTGTGGGCATACACACTCAGGAAAGCCTTAATAAATAAATAATTATTTTAAGGTATGAATCCTGCTGAGTAAGATTCAATCGTGTTAAATCATAGTCTTTGCCATTCTCTCCCTAAAAATGGTTGTATAAATGAGACCACCCCATTCTCGGTCTGTCTGACTCTGTGCCAGCGCTGTATGCCCTTTACACTGTATCAATTAGTGAGTACATTTTATGGGCCATTTAAACTTGGCTCAAGCTGTTAAGATTATCAGTGGTGGAGCTAACAGTCTTTGCCCTAAAGAGAAGCCCTCCCATCAGTATAAGCCCGCCTGCCCTTCCCCGCAGAAGCGGATTGAGATTCAATTGTGGAGTGACATTCCCATTATGACAGAGTGATCTGGCTATTCACAACCAGGCCGCAGTGCCCTCCTGTCAAATAAGGGTGTTTTGTTAATTGTGAATTGGAAAAAAAGCAGATTGGCATTTGTCTGTTGAGAAGGAGTGCATAATCAGCCGGATCGGAGGCTGAGGAGTGGAGACAAGGGTCATTATGCTCTTCCAGTGCAGACACTTCAGAGGAAATGATAACAGGAGCTCAGAGTGACAGAGTAATATCACACACTCCCCTGCATGAAGAGACTTGCTCCTTCGCTTACGAGTACTGAATAAAAAAAAAATGTTCCATTTGAAGACAAATTGATGGCCGCTCTGAGAACCGGCAACAACTCCACTTCACCCCCTCCAATGATAATAACGGACGGTAATTAATCAAAGTTTTACTTTTCTAATTGAACCCAACTTTCGATTTGCCGGAAATGAGAACTCCTGACATTGGGTTGTGATGATTTCACATTATGCCAAAGACAATTATGTGCACGTCAAGAATGTTGTATTACTGTACCACTCCTAATAACGCCATGTCCTCTTTCACTGCCACTGCGGTCATCTTCCATCGCGAAAAATACTCTTCAGACAGAAGAAGTGTGGGCGTCAGAGATAGAAGGGAGGTCACTGCATTGGCTCCCACAGCATTTAAAAAGCTGCATCGAGTATCTGGTCAAAATAAGTCTGGAGGATGATATATTGGCTCAGTTTTCAAAACCATTAGCAGTAAAAATGGGTATTCAGTCTGTGCTGCATTGAATGTGGCCTTTAAAAAAAAAAACACACCTAATTTGTCTTTTTGATACAATTTATATTCTAAATAAGAACACATTACAACACACTGTAGCTTATTTTACGTCAACTGCATTCTTTTTCTAAATTTGGTAGGAACAAATGCAATCACATCAAAAGAAACTGCTGACTCAATTGTGTCAAGCATTATGCAAATAAGGCACGAGGGAAATAAAACAGTGGAAAGCAGCTCCAGTCAAGTTTCCAAATACTAAAAAAAAAAAAAAAATCAATAGCAATATAAGCTTTAGCTTGGAAGCTGAAGGAAAGATGGCAATCACAGGGCCTTCAGGATCAATTTTTCTCACTCGCACAAAATTGCATCTGCCTTTTAAAATAAATTAAAGTATTATGTATAATCTGATCAGAGTACTGTTTTGCCTTTTCTGTAGCTCTGGGCATTTTTGGACACTGGTGGGGGTGTTTAACGTGTCATTAAATCTGCTTGTCATTTTGACACACTGTTGACAGTAAAAGTTGTTTCTGCAGCCATCAATAAAACCTGAGAGCATGTGTCACTCAGCCTGTAAGCTGTGGACACCTGATAGGACAGCTGCAGTCTAGTCATAAAGCCAGTGAAGCAACTAAGAGGTGGAACGTTCATGAAAATTATGTTTGACCAGGCTAAGCTGAATACTTATAGGAAGATCCTCATGCCATGAAATGAGAAAACCCATGGATGATATACTGAAAGAAGAAACTCATTCAAAGTTGCTCAAATATTTACATCGTGCAGACTTCTATGAGAGAATAATGTCAATGACTTCAGGATTGTTCAGAAACCTCACAAAGGCATTCAAAAACTTTGTGTTGGAGGTGTTTTTATTAAAGTGAATGACTTTTATTTAGTAAGTATTTCTAATGTTTGATCGTTTTTTTTTTTACCCATGGCTTTACTGGTATCAAATATTGTGTCTAATGTATCACTGTATATCAGTCAGTAACTCTTGAATTAAAGTCTAAGTAATACTATTTATCAGTGGCGGGCCGTGCATTTCACACCTAGGCCTTCAGTGATGTCCTACACAGTCCTACCTGAATTATTCCACCTCTTAATACCATCATTATGACGCCATGGCTCTAGAAACTATACATTTAGACAGAAACGCAGTATAACCGGGCGTTGCATCACCTTAACATAGTCAAGTACAACAGAGTTATATTAATATTTCCGAAGCATTTATAATCAATACATCAGCATTTACAGTTAACTTAATTAATCAGATTATCTGACAAACCGCTCCTTGACACCTGTGTCTGTCACATAACGCAGGACAAGTGCCAGCTGTGCTACATTACCCACATCTGACGTCTCGTCCACCATAACAGCGACAAAGGGTGCTTTTTTAATCTTCATTTTGATCTCTTCTCCCATCACTTCAGCAATAGCATAAATCAGGTCGTTTTGTATTTTGCCTGACGTCCCAGTAAACATGTTGTTTGTGTACAGGTGGTAATGCAAATCTGTGTTGTTCTCAGCAAGAAAAGAAAGAAGCTCCACGTAGTTTCCTCTGTTTCTGGACTCGGCGCTTTCATCGTGTCCCCTAAATGAAAGTTCCTGTTTACCCAAAAACAGGACACAATCAATCAGTCTTTCAATAATTCCCTATTTTTGTTCACCCTTTCGTTGTGGAGCTCCGTTTCCCTGCGCACTAGTTCGTTGAGCTGTAGATCCACTCGGGTGTCCCCAAAGGTTTTCAAAAGCACCAGTGCTTCCAAGTGCCCAGCCGTGCTTTGGTGTCTCGTTGCTGCCTTGGTTAGACAACTCAAGTTTGCAAGTTTAGTGTGGCTCCAAACACCAAATCGATCAGTTGCAAATACCAGGCATTCCCGGCAGTACAATTTGCAGTGCCTCTCGGAGGCTGTGAGCCAGGGGTACCGCTCGTAGTTTCCCTGCTGTGCTAGGCTCGCTAGCGTTGGAGTTGGTCGTTCCCTTTTCAAGATGTGTAGCTTTACTTGAAAAGTTCGTTTTGAAAATGGCGTTGTAATTATATCTTCGACCAAATTGATCTCTTCTCCTCCTTCAGCCATTGTGGGTTGAAAAAATAGCTTGTAGAAATCTACACAAATTAGCTCGCTCAAGTTCTAGTTCTGTTTGCTAGCTTTGCCCATAGACTGTATGGCTCTGCCTACTGCCTAGCTCTGCCTCTCAATATTGCTTATCCAATCAGAAGATGTGCACGTGCTAACGTTAGCGTACGCCTGCTAGCTGGCCCGTTGTCGCCACCTCGAAATCTGATTGGTTAACGCCACAATTTTGTTTGCGTTCACTTTAAACTACAGCCGCCCGCACTGTTGATTCTGAAGGCCTAAGGGCAGATTTCTTTGACCCTAGCAACACATTATGGCTGAAATATGATTGGATAAAAGCTCTAACATAAAGGCCAGCCCTCCAAATCTCGTTCTGAGGCTGGAAGCAGCGCAGCCAAGACGAACGCTATAAAATGAAGAGAATAGACTATGGGGAATAATTTAATACGTATTTGTGGAAAAAATATATCAAAATTTAATTTATATTCTGATGATGTTTAGGCCAGCAGAGAAGGCCTTGCTGGCCCTGACGGCCCACCACTGCTATTTATACAACCATGCTGATTCAAAGTGCAGAAACTCTTGCATAACCCTGTAAATATATTGCTGAAACTCACTGGTGGAAATTGACTAATTACATGTTCAAGTATTATACTCAAGTACTATTTTGACATATTTGTACTTTAGTTGAGTATTTCCATTTAATACTACTTTATACTTCTACTGTGCTACATTTCAGAGGCAAATATTGTTCTTTTTATTGCAATACAATTATTCACAGTAACTATTTAGTTTGAACATTAAAAAAACACATGTATGATGATATGGTATAACAACATCTACACAATATTTCATGTATGTAAAGTTTACCACTTTGACAAAATGCTCTTACATGTATAAAAACAAGATAATATATATAAAACACTTAGCTAATGATTATTCTGTACTTCATATAATACTGAAATGGGACATGTGTGAATCAGTACTTTTGTACTTCAAGTATATTTTGATGCTAATACTTTTGTACTTTGTAATTTCATTTAAGAAGAATCTTGAAATCAGGACTTTACTGGTTATTGAGTACTTTAAGACCATAGCATTTGTACTTTTACTTAAGCTAAGAATCTGGGTACTTATTTCAACACTGCTGAAACTCAGGTGCTATGGGCTCTAGTCTCTGAAGGCAGCAAGGCAAATTCATAAATGTTGTGTCATATGGATGAGAGGTATCCTTAGCTTTAAACTGTATGTCTTTGTGAGTGTTAAGGTCAACTCTCTACCATCTCCTGTGCCAGCAACCCATGAAGTCCCAGGTGTACTCTCTAGTCAACAGCCCGACCACAGCTAGCTCTGCCACCTGTGCTGAACATCTGCTGCCGACCCACCAATCAAAGATCTTTAAAATATGGCTCCAGGAAGGAGTCAGTGAACAAACGCTTTGGTATTCAATGCTGTGTGAACACCCCCAGAGGCGTGTCAGAAATGTGTACAAGTGTAAATGTGGCTGGGACAAGATTTAGAAACTACACTTAATTATCTTCATTTTATAAAATACCGAAAAAGATATCTCTCTCTCTCTCTCTCAATTTCTGATACACTTTACCCTCTTCAATGTTTCTATGTAGCGCCACAGCCATGCAGTAATCTTCACACACTTCCAAGAAAGGTTCAAGAGGGACCTGGCCTATGAAATTTACATGGGGATCAGACGTGAGAGTCTGAAAACAGGATAAACACGGCAGGTTCTGTGATTGGTTACAAAGCTGAAAAAATATGTTTTATAAGAAAAATGGATTTATAAAATCAAATGTTCAAATAAAAGTATTGTTGTTTGTCTGTTCAGATGCTTACAATTACCCATCACTATGAAGGCTTATAATTAGTGTTTCACTCTGCTAACTGATGTGTAGTGTTTCAGTGTTTCCTTATACAAAAGCTATGGTCTGATGTATGAAATAACTGCTCTAATCAGAAGATATCAAACACTCACTGAGATACGTAAAGCAACACCATTATTTCAAAAGTGTTTCTGCAGTATAATTCAGTTTCCCTGTGTGGAAAAGAAGTGATATGTTTGATGTTTGCTTGTTGTTTTAAATCATTTCCATTTACTGAAAAAGATCTCTGCAAGTAAAAATTGAGATTCAAATGTTCTGTTACAAAACAGCAATGATATCACGAATGCTTTTATCCGTGTATTTCTATCGACAATAGTGGGAGAAAGTAATAGCAGGCATTCACTTTATATTCAGTTCAGCTTGGTTATATTCTCCTGTGTAACTGAAATAGGATTGTACACCATTTGGTAGTCCCTTGTGTCCAGGACTGTCAGCAGAGTTTTCTCTCCAGGCAAACAGCTCATATATTATATTTAATGGAGACACTATTCCTCTACTTTAACCAGCACCAACGTAATACCAACACTATGTGACAGATATAATGTATGTTGTATTTGTTGTGTTGTTATTGAAGGTTCTGTGATGATTCAAAGAAAAATCCTTCAAATACTGAAAACATCTTAAAGGTAAAAAAAAAAAAAAAGGTTTCAGGATTTCGTTCTTATTCCTCGCACTGTCTATGCAACACATAATATTTATTAATCTGTTGTGTAAGGCCAGTATGAACCAGACACATTATAGTGGTATTGATCCAAGGTCTGAGGCAGAGCCATTGTGTCCAATGTTGCCATGTCTTCCAGGCATAGAACCGGTATTCAGTTTTTCTGTGAGTATGTGGCATAACCCTGTATAATTCAAAGTGTATAAGTGTGTCACTTGTTTAAATTATGAGAAAGATACGTAATTTACATTTCATTTTGTAAATTCAAACACACAAATGAATAATAATAGACTGTTAGTGTTTATCACATATTTTCTTTTTAGCAAGAATGTGTTGTTTCTCTGTAATAATGTTGTAATTACAAGCACATTGTGTCTTAGTATAACTATTTGTAAGGTAATGCTCAAAATGTATGGAATAATCGCATCATTTTTGACTCATCACGCATAACGGCACATAGAATCATTTAAACCTGATGCTATCTTGCTGCAAATGCAATATAACTCCAGGCGGTGAATAATCGACACTGCTAGTATAGTTCAGTGATAACAAATACTCATATTAATTGTATGAGTCTTATTCTTGAGGGGACTGTGTTTAGCAGCAATGCCGTAAGTATAGTGATATGGGTGTAGTTTATACTGTATGAGCCTGACCTGTGTTCATCCAATTTCGTCCAATACATGGTATACATGGTTTTGGATGAAATAGTATGGTAATGCTTATGTAAACATACAGTACGAAAGCAATAGCAGTTGGAAGCGGCAGGATTCTAGCACAAGAAATTGGACTGTCATTGCTGTGACCTATGCCGCTCAGTCAAGATGCACTCATCCACTACACATTGGATGTTTTCATCTCAGTAGTCCCCCTAGCATAGACAGAGATGATCAATATGGCCCTCTTTTACTGCTTCACTTCACAACTGTCTAGTCCTGCAGCTTTGGAAAAGTTTGACATGCACAGACATGAAGGTAAACAAACTGAGAATGGCAAAGGTAAGTTTATAAATATATTTTAACTTTGTGTTTACCTACTCTACTTCCTCCTCCTTTTAATGTCTTTCAGAGGTGCAAACATTTTCAGCATTTTCTTTTCAGCTTTCCTAGCTAACTACTTAGGTCCCTCCTTTCCATGTGAACACTTAAATATCCTCTTAATAAAAGAGACCACAGGCAGGATAATTCCTCTACACCCTGCTTCACCTTATTCCTTTGGACAATTCCCTTGTGAGCAGATGCACTTTGTACCGCACTGCTTCAGGTTTTGCAAAGGGGATCATTTCCGTTTAGCTGTGTAGTCTTACAAGGGCTCACAACTTGAGGCTTTGATTGTTTTTGACACAAGAATATGGTTGTAGGTAAGAACTAGGGTTAGGGAAAAAATCGAATCACATAAGTGTCACGATTCTTACTCTCTGTGATTCTGAATTAATCATGAATGCCAAAAGCAATGTTGTATCGAAGGAACAAAAAAGCACAGGCAAAGGGTTTCCTCATAAATCATTTTTTAAATAAAAAGCATTGGGTAGAATTTTTCAAACGCTCCAAACACTTCATGAAACCATGGATACTTCGTTCCCATCATGCAGGCAAAAAAGAAATAAAGATCTGACAAAATTCCACTTCATGACTGAGTAAAACCCCCGATATATCTGGTTTGTGAGGAAAATAATAGATCCAAAGTCCATTTAATATCTGTTACTTTGAAGCTCCAGCACTTGCATTGCAGCAAAAAGCAAGAGAGCATAGCAACATACTAAGGACAATGTCTTTTAGACTTCATAAACATAAGCATAACATGCTTACTATGTACCAAGTAAATTACATTTTTTTTACATAGCATGCTAATGTAAACTCTCAACGTACTTTAAAGTCTCCCTCTTATTTCCGAGAGAGTTGCTACACTGATTTAAAAGATGTGCTGCCATAAACTATGATCCTCCATTTAAAGGGCACACTGACCTTCAATTAAAAAAAATATCTATACTTTCTGTCAATATGATGCTCTTGCCAACCAATATCCTTCTGTTTTGGGCTTGAGGAGAGTTAAGACATTAGGGTTGATCCAAATTAAGTCAGAGTGAGACAGTAAAAGCAAAAACAGTTTTTCAAGTGTTTTTGTTTGACTGTTTTGGACTTTCAAGTATGCAAGAAATTAGCATCTTAAGAATATAGAGATAGGCTACTGTGGGTTAGTGTGACAGTGAATTCAGCATTGCAACATCATAAGATATTCAGATGTCACGGTAAACAGTTTGTGCTCATTACTACTGGTTTGAACAACATCATCCGCATCTCTTATCATAGTTTAGGGCTCACACTTAATACTCTACAGAATAGGACTAAAATCCTGGCCAAAATCCCCCACAGCTATAATTTCCCCTGTTTTTCTATGTGACGTTATGATCAGTTATTTAGTCGTGCAAAGACGCTGTAATTGATGTTACACGCTATGAAATCCATTAGTGGCATAAGCAAATATTAAAGTAAAAGTGCTCTTCAATTGGTACTTTATCCATCCCTTATTTTTGATATTTGCGCCAGGCTTAAGCATGGAGGCTATGGCATGTGACTCAATAGGGCAGAGGGTAGTGTACATTGGAAATGTTTATGGACAGTTTTGAGATTTACAGTAACTACTAAATCGGAATTTAACATTTAAATAAAAAATAAATGATGTGTCTGTGAGTTGTTACTCCAAACATTCAAAGTGTCTTTGACATAATCTAAGCATCACAATTCTAGCTTTATTTGATGGCAAATACTGTATACACTAGTGCAATTTTAAATTGCCTAGTGATGGAGGGTCGAAGGCCCCACCATTTGTTCTATACAAATAAGAAAAGCTGATTATGATATGTATATACAAAATAAAAATGAAAGACCTTTTGCCAAGTCAGCCATTTATTTCAATGAATCTTTGATTTATTTATAGATTTTTTTCCCAACATATGTTGACCTTTAGTAAATGGTTCTTTATTTATTGCATGTTCTGCTACCTGTCAGAATAATAAGCACCGCTAATCAATAAATAGGCTAATAGGTCACTGTCATTCTGTAATTATGTAGCTCCTGCTGGCAGCTACTGCACCACTGATGCTGCAAAATGTTTCATCCATGGATTCACGCAGAACAAATTTAACTTGATTTCCATATTGTCTGATTTCTATCTCACAATTTGAAGAGTGGAACAAAGCCACAGTCGCGCAAGCCAGTTCATCTGTTTGAACAATCGACAGGCCCCCTCTTGAATATATCCCTCAATGCATGCTAAATCAGGATTTCTACATTATCACTTTAATCCAATATTGTGTATGTTTCCCATATTAAGTTGTGGGATATCCAGACAACCAATTTCAGATCATGTTTTGGGAGTGTAAAATAGGAAAGTATTCTGTAAGGTAACCACAGAAGGAACAGTGTAGGCAGTCAGTATAGAATGCATAGTTCTTGTGGGTTTTGAGCACACACCAAAGTAGAATTCTTCAAGGCCAGAGCAAAAGGCTTCCTCTCGAAAGTAACTGCAAAAGTGTTTTCATGTTCAAACCTTGCGAAAAGCTAGCATACAGATGCTACTTCTTCTGATATGTCCTTGTGGTAAAAACATTTAGAAAAAAAAAACTACGCATGAGCTTTTCGAGATCTATAGGTTAAGTCTCATAACAATGTGCTCATAAATTCCACATTAAAAAACCTTGTGCTGACTTTCTCACATTTTCTATCCAATTTAGTTATTTATGAAGCAAGGCAGTCAAAAAAAATAGTTTTCCACTGACAGATGTTGCTGGAATAATTCAGAGAGAGCAGTGTTATTTCTCTCTGAAGAGGGGGAGAGGGCTGAGTGTGCAAATTTGTCATTGTGGAAATTAAGGGCTTGATGGAAGGTAAGTTAGGTTTGTTGTGCCTGTATGGTGTGTGTGTGTGTGTGTGTGTGTGTGTGTGTGTGTGTGTGTGTGTGTGTGTGTGTGTGTGTGTGTGTGTGTGTGTGTGTGTGTGTGTGTGTGTGTGTGTGTGTGTGTGTGTGTGTGTGTACTTCCACACAATAGAGTGCTATACACAATATTTGATCATGCATTTCATAATCATTAGGTGAGGCCCTGGCAGTGGCACAGGCCTCTCACAGGAGAGCTGCAGTTGTTTATCTGCTTGTGCTGCTGCAGACAGCTGTAAATAAATGAAGACGGAGTAACTCCCGAGGGGGGTATGGGGACACGCACCCTGTGATTTGCTGACTGGTTTCGTCATGGTAGGCTTAGTTCTGCATTTTTGGTTTTTTTCTCCAGTGTTTTATTTATCCATAAATCCTGCCACAATTGTCTCTTATATTAATCCCCGTTGAGGTAATAGAGTTTTCCCAGATTAATCATTCTCCTATTTTACTTTACGTCCAGTACTGCAGCAGCGATTTACTTATTTAATTTGAACAACAATCTGAAAGAAAATCTCTGGATAATAAATGCTTCCTCCTCTGGGACACTGTTAGGTACAGGTGTCATCCATCTCTGTGAAACTGCAACCCCCTCTACCTACCAGATATGGTTACACGTGTGTGTGTGCTGTGTCATATTAAGTCAGTGCACCGTGGGTCTAACAAGCATGGAATGGGGACAGCGCTTATGCTACACATTTTAATAACATGTTCTTCTTGTGCACCTCCATGCAGTGGGAAACACATACAAGGTGACTGAAAGAGGTCACACAATGAAACTTAAGATGAACACTATACATAGGGGGTACACTGAGCGTATTATGCTTTATAGATAGAGATATTCAAGCTACATCTGCATCCGCACACAGACATTCCTCCTCACAATTGCATGGAGGCGAGGCTGATGAGGATGTCTCTTGTTCGGAAAACAGAAAGGCATATTCAGTTTTAGTTCCCACATTACAGTTAAGCTTTGCATACTCCTAATCCTTATTGTCTACAATTAATGAGTTTCTCTCATATTGAGAAACATGCAAATGGAGATTTCTGGTTTGGAGACTGCAATTATGGCAGAAGCAAAGGGATATGAGACCCTAATTATGTGCTATCATTATTGCCATGGCTACTGCTACAGTTGACTTAGTATGCAAGGGAAAGAGGACTATAAAATATTATGCAATCCAGGGGCCTCATGTAGTACAATAACAAAAATACTAAAGCAAACAACAGCACAAAGCAGACCAAATGCTACATTTGTTTTCATTCACATGACGATGTACAGTACTGCATGGCTAACCACCGCAGTTATGCAATTGTATTACACTTTGAAATCAACACAAAATACATGTTAAACTGTACAGGGAACTGTGCTTTGCTTAAATTGTGTAGAATTTTTTGAAAGTTGTCCTCCAAAAATAGGAAAGGACATAAGCCTACAAGGTGAAAGTTGGAAAAATGGTTGAATCAAGCAAAACAAGTCCAACGACAAAACTGATTTGGTGTCATACCGCTTTTGGTATTGCAACTCTGCACAAAACACAATGTTCCATTGTCATGGAAATTTTAAGCTATTTCGTTCACCTCTCAAAACACAAACGTGCCATTGTAGACACGGCCATCCTCCCGCGCTCACATAGGCTCATTGTGTTCTACATTAATAAACTCACTTTTGTCAGCTTGTGCATTGAATTTAATCTGCTTTGATTTTTCAGCAGACAGAACAAGCGTGCCATCATCTCAAAAGAGCTTAGTGGGCAGAACTGCTTTTGGACCGAGGATTAAACACCGACTTGTAGACAAAAAATCGATGCATTTTTCTAAACTAGCCTGGATTGTGCTTACTGCATCTCTGTCACCCTCAATGTATTTAAATGAAAAGATGATGTCTATCATAGAGTACAGCCACAGTGTCTTCTGCTGCACCAGCTGTGTGTATGAGCCCTTATTCCTAGTCAAATTCATATGCAGAAAGACTGCTCAGATGTATGATTTGAGGAGCAATGGAGCCAACTCGATGTGCACTTTTAACTTCAATGTCATCCACCAGTAGATTTCCCTCAGGGCTTAACTGATTTGCAAATGGCGCAGTTTGCCCCTTTGTGCTGCTTACAATGTGCCTTTGAAAAATAGAGAAAAAAATTATAAGTTATATTCCCTTTTATCCCGCATTGTGCCACTCAGTGCACCTTGGGAAGTGCAGCACTTGCATGATAAGAGGAATATTGAAAGAGAGGCATACTGAATTCAATATTTTCTTCTCCCTTCTCTTCAGCGTTGCAGACTTAAAGCACACTAAAAGTGTTTTGCCTAACATTTTTGCTCGTGCTAAATATGTTTTTGCATTATGGCTTACAGTTTTCTAGCAGTGGTAAGGTCATCATAATCCCGAATAAATAAATATGCATTCATCAATTATTCAAGTATGTTATATTGATCTCATAAAGGGATTCATATGACTAAGGCCCACAGCGCTCCATAACATATTAATCACAGGTATCACCAACTAAACTCCTGTGGCGTTGTCTTGGTGACACAGGCTGGAGGACGATGGAGAGCATGGGCTTAGAGATCAAGAAAAGATTAACCCTGTGATACAAGTGCGAAATGATTAGATCCATTGCTTTTTATTAAAAAGCTTATAATTTCTTTTTTAAAAAGCTTATAATTTGTACATCAAATTTGAAGACTTGACCTATGACACCTTCCGCATGTGAAGGACCCTGGGTAATTTAAAATGTGCCATTGTGACACAGGATTCCCTGCCTACAATCTATATCATACATCCTCAGTCACTGCTGCCAGGCACAGCGCACGATGGCAGGGGCACCTCTTTCCCCTAAGAGGCCTGCGGTGAGCTAAGCCGAGTCGCACAGCCAGAGCCAAAGGATTCTGGGTAGTTGAAAGCAGCTTTTCCGTCACAGCTACCTTCAAAGACCAGGAAGCCATCCAGAACACAGGGACATGGGATCAAAGGCCCAGAGAGCTCTCGCTAATTAGTAGGTGGGAATCCTTTAAATGCACCACAAACTTTTGTCTACTACTGTCACATCAGTGATAGTAAAGGTTGAGCAAAAGAGGAAATAAGAGAATGTAGCAGGTTGAGGGAGGGGGAAAAAGGGAGGGGAAGAGAGAGGAAGAGAAGGACAAGATGAGAGAAGGGACTAGCAGTCCCATTGTGTAAAACTGAATGTTCTGTGTGTGCGTAGCTTTGTCCCAAAGTGAATGGATTGCATAGGTGTAGGCTAATGTAAGCCGGGAATGCAAAGTCACAGCACCTCTTTCTCCTCGCCACCAATCTCCCATAAGGCAACACTGCCCTCCATCTCAATGTCACTTGTCAGGCACCACATTACTTCCATCACATGGCTGTGATTGAATACCACCAAATCAACATATCTTACAGCAAGAAAGAAACAATCTCTTCACACACTGGGCTTTATTTTTAGTGTTTTTGTTAGCACTCCCATAGGTTTTAATATGAGACTGTGGGGGCAGTTAAAACTTATAAGTACCACACATTTCTATAAATTCTTCACTAATGTCCAAATCCTCATTAACCTGCAGTAATTCTTAATTGTACACGGGAAAGTTACAATGATATATGGCTTTGGTAAAGCTGAACCACATGCTGCTGAACTTCACACACACATAACTACAATAGGGACAGTTTTCACAAATGTCGTGAGGCTGAGTATTAACTCAAAACATTTATTTGTCAGTTTGATGAGCATGTGTTTTAGCCGACTAACCGACATCACTTTTGGTTTTCTCTGAGGAGGTTACTGCTATCACCTGAACAATCAGGGAGTATAGTAATGCACAAAAATGAACGCAAATCCCTTCTATTACTTGTCAGCCTCAAAAATGATTGACCCGTGGAGACGGGACCAGTCCGGCATGCAGCTAGAGGACAAGGCACACACTCATAGTTTCATCCAGTAAACTTATATTCCTATTTTGTATGTGCTGCACTCTTTACCAGGCCTAAGGGAGCTGTTCTTCTCACTCAGCCTATACAGAGTATATGCCATGACATGTGCAAACCCAGGCCCTGATTGGTTAGAAATGGTTATCAAACAACACACGAACGAGTGGCCTGCTGTCCTCCTACACACCCCTGTGCCAAAGAGCAAAATGGCAGCACTGAGCCAGATGGTGCTCACACTAAAGAGGCACGGCACTGAGCGAACCACAGCTAAAGTATAGGAGAAGGACCACAGACAGATGTTTGTACTGTGACACTGAAAGCTACGTACAAAGCTGATGAGACAGCGCCCCTTGTGGGGTTTGATACAAAGTACAGTGATTCACTGCCTCATACATCTTCTGAATGGCGTTAAAATGCAAGCTTGTGGGTTTAGAGGTCCTTAGTCCATGACCCTGGCAGCAAAAAATGAGTAAAAAAAGGGCCGAAGTCAAGACACTATGCCTACTTTGCACAAGCAAGGGGTCACCTTCTCATAATCCTACTCAGTTTCAGAGCGAGGCTGACAGTTGGTTCTAATTTCCCCCTGCAGACTCTCCCCTCCCTCCCATCTTAGTTGCCCGGGGTACAACCAGACTGGCAGTGCAGTGGTGAGCGTTTGTCAGCGCAGATTTTTTTTTGCCCCGCGAGGTGTCAATATGCTATACCTGACAGGCCGCTGGCTCTGCATAGTTTGCTTGCCTTGTTAAGTCTGACACTGACAAGAAGCGACCGGGTGAGAACTGACACACAGGAAAATCCACAGCTACAGCAAATATTTGATGATGTGATTTTCGCTGGATTGGAGATGGAAGCCGATGTTGACATGAGTGTAACATCTGCACAGTCTGGTCGTCAGAGTCTGTCTCTCTCCCTACCTCTCCCTGTTTCCACAGTAGTAATACTGCCAGACAAAATTTCCTTTTTTCATAATATTTTGTAGTTAGAACACACTTTTGTGTAGAAGGCATTTAACTTCAACTTGAGGGTGAAATGCAGCACTGTTTGTGAGATAGAAATCATATTTTAGATCGAATTATCTGACAGCAGGTGATGAATTATGAAGTGCCAGATAAATGCCAGGCACATGTCATCTGGCATCCTCATAAGCCTGCCACAGCTGATTGTCAATACACAGCTTAACATGCCACTACGTGCGGGCCATAAGCATACAAACAGTAATGTATCGCTAAACAAGAATACAGTCACATGTCTCTTTTTTTTAAAGCATAAAGAATTGGTAAAAAAAACAACTATGTGTTTGGGGGTCATGCAGAAAGTATAAACATTTGAATGGCAGCAGGGAAAACATGACAGAAAGTATTATGCAGCCTATCATTTGGAAAACTTCTGAAACCTCTTACAGAGTTTGAACCAGAGGTGTTAGCAGCTATCTCTGTGAGAGAGATATTAAGTGTCAGAGAAGGGACAGATTGAAATATGAAACTAGCATATGTTTGAAAAATAGAAAGATGAAATGAATGTTAAATCTTTCCCTGTAGTACGATGAACAAACACACTATATTCTGTGTTTGATATAAGGAAGGGCGGAACAGAAGAACATTAAAACAGAGTGCTGTAGGTTTTTCATCAGAGTCGGGGGGGGGTTCCAGTGGGGCCTCTAGAACACAGTGATGACATTAATGAAGAGGACTTGTTCTTAATTGAGATTAGATTTCTGTTTAATCTAACTGCCACATCAAGGATCCTTTAGTTCCAGCCTGAATGGCGTCTCATTGTGGTCCATTATGTGGTTGATCGACCATGTTAATTTAAACTGCATGCCATCAGTTAGCTGGTATAATTCTCATACTACAGAGCAGCTCCCCTTTCATGTTAAGTGTCAGGAAGAGGAGAAAGAAATATTCCTTTCAGATTTCCAGGAGAGCCAGAATCTGTTTGTGTGTGAGAGTGTGTACGTGTTTTAGTTGTGGGAATACAACAAAACACATTGATGTGTTTCCTGTTGTTTTGGACATCTAGTACATTGTGCTAGAATAGTAAACATTGTTACACCTTTGTCAGACTCATGTTCCACATGGTCAGACATGTCACATGTTCGACCATGTAACGTGTTGGGTAGATTTTCAGACAGCTTGAGTGTACTCCGCCCCCCTTCTGCGTGGCAGGCTAGCAGAAAGTGCCTTTTAGTGCAATTACATGGGTTTCTACACATCAATTAGCAATCCAATTAAGCCTTGATGTGATGAATAGCGGTGAATAGGAGTGGAGGAGCTACTGATCTTGCTAATAATGATCTTGCCGATTACGCTGATCAGTCAGTGGCTAAGAAGTCAGACACGCCAAGGTCATCAATTAACACGAAGAGGAAACAGTGGGAAGACAGAGAAAGCTAATACACAAAGTGATGTGCACAATAAAAGCAGCATAAAAGTCATAAATGGTTTTGAATTTCCTTCATGATACCAATCCTAATGCATATATTGTCATTGTGAAAAGCAAACTGCAGTGTTTAACTGAATAGTGTGGATGAGAAAGAACTTATTTGTGACAGAATAAATAATTAGTTTTTAGACTATTTCTGAGTGGACTAAATGAAAATTAATGTACTAACATTTCAGCTGCTGAGTCCAAAAAATGTTCCACTGTCCATTTGACAGTCGTTTTGTGTTTCTTTTTTTTTTTTAGATTGTGCATCATTATATTTGTATTTACCTGATATTTACTTGCACACACAAAAGACTGCATGAATCCAGACAATGAAACAATAAGAAATGTTACAGGAGAGCTCAAGAAGAATATAAAACAAAAACAAATTAATCCTAATTTAGAGTATGCCTGTTTGTGTTTTCATGTTTCTAGAAGTTGCAAAGTCAATTTAAAAGGACAAATTAATTATTATTCTGATTTATGAATGATAATAGTGTTCAGCTTTTTCAACTTTTGTCCCCTCATGCCACCTTCAGAGTACTGAGCACCTTGCTAATATTTGAAGGTTCATGCATACTTGGTTACTCTGGGCCACTGGTTAATTGTATTTGGGTCAGTGACTTTAATGAATTAGATTTCATTCCTTTTCGCACCCCCTCCCTCTCCCACTTTGTCAAGCTCTGATTAGATATTTTAAGACTTGAGCAATGCATTCCCTACCAAGTGAGGTTATAGGAGTTAAATTATTCTAAAGTATTTAGTGTTAAATATGACAAGAAAACATCAGTCATCAGCATGTACACTGTTTTAAAAAGTGCCTCTATGATTCAAACTGGGTGTGATGAAGCCCTTCATTTTAGTGTTATGCGTTTTGTTTAAGCCAATTGGAAAAAAAGGTTGCGGCAGACAGAGTAACCTATTAAAAAAAGGACGCAAAGGATTCGTACAATGGCTCAAGAATAATTTCTCGTAGAATATTTTGGTAGGCATGCATGCACTCAGCAGAGTTCCTTTTCATCAGCAGAGGTTTCCCTGCCCCTACTCTCCAGCCACACCCCGTTTGCTCAACTCTTCAACTCATAAGCCATTCTTCAAACACTCTTGCTGGAGGCATTGCACTCAGAGAATACACCTCTTATTGGTGTGGGACCTGCCTCCCTTTACTTATGACACACCATCTTTCGTAACTTTAGTTGTCTTGTAAACAGGGATGCATGCAAGAATGTAGTCACAATTTGCATGGGGATGCCACATTAAAATTCAAAGAAATACAACAAAAAACATACACCTGTTATTGTTGGAATACATTTCTTCTATTGCCGTTGCACCACTTGGACTGGTATATCCACACTTAATTGTGACATTGTCCCAGCTTAGCGGTTGAGAGAGTGTTTTGTGGGCAAAAGAAGCCCTGTGCAACATGAAGAGAAGCAGCTGGGTTGGTGGTATTACATAGGGATGCAGACTATAGGGTGGGTAGGCCATCCATCAGGGAGACTAAAGCTCCCAAAGGCAGTCTCTTAGAATATGCTGCCTGGCCCCACTGATGCACACACACTTTTAGCTTGCTCTCAAAAACATGCCCATTTAAACACACCAAAAGACATAAATAGATGCTTGAACAAGATCAGAATATTACAACATAAAAAAACACTTTAAAAATAAAGTAACAAAACCACAATACAATGAACTGCCTATAGCTACTATCCAATTATGATGTGGGCCAGTTTTGAAACAGGCGTTTCTGTCAGGTCTCCAAACAACTTGAGCAAATTAACAGTTGTTGTTACTGGTTCAATATATCTTCAAACCACAATCCTACCAGCTGTTAATAACTGGTGTTGGCTCTACCCTGTCATTTTTTCTTGTGTAGGTCAAAACACCCCCATTCAGATGCATGTTATCAGGGGTACCAGCATTAGTGAAGCCTTCAATCACCTACCAGATCACCAGTGTTAAGTATATTTCCACCTCCTTCGCCCATTTCAACCACAAGTTCTTGTGATTAGTCCAATATTTCACAACATGTAATTCGCTATTTGTATGACAGCCGTCAAACTCAGACTGAAGCTGACTATTTTTGAAGACAAATACTATGTATTAGGTGTTTGGCTTATTTTGTCCATATCGATAGACCAATGAGAGCAGCTATCATTTAAATTGATGTCATAAATATAATAACTACTACTGTACTTTGTACTTTAAAACATTTTATATATTATCACCCATTTAAAAAGGAATCAGTGCTATTATAGGGTTATAGTGCAAGTCACAAATGTACAATCAACAAACATTAAGAATTGAACAACAAGTTTGAGCATAAGACCAGCATCTGTGGAGGAACTCCAGGGCTGAAGGGGGCAGAGAGAGCTAACCTAGACACACCCAACAGACAAGATGCAACCCATGTTTCTGGAGGGATCGATTTCACCTGCGCACCTCTAAACACGCATTGGTATAAAATGTTTGGAGCTAGCTTAGCGAGCCCTCTTTGCTCGGTCTCCTCAGCCTACCGACAGCTCGTGTTCAACCTCAGACGCAACTGATATGGACTAAGCCAAATATTTTGTTTGAAGGGATCATTTGTTTGCTGTTTCCTGTTTGATTTTGATCTGTTTTGAATTTAAATGTGAAGTCCAAGATAAAATGTAATGGAAATGCTGGCAATTGGCAGTTTGATACTGATTAAGATTGTAAACCAAGCAGTAGGCTGGTGTAATTACTTTGCTAAAACATGAGATGTTTAGTTTAATGATTATGATTTGGATGCATACTGATGTGGAATGTGATTTGTCCTTTTGTTTATCTTAAAGGTTATCAACCCATTCTTCTTCTGAAATTCCACTTTATGTGCCATCAATCTGCTACTTCACCTAATTCCATACAAATACCCAAATGTTTCAAGAACCATCAAATCCATCTTGAAGAAAATAAATCACCAGAACAGAGCAGTTGTCCCTTTGCATCATTTGTATTGAACAAGCCATTTTAAAGTTTGGGCAGAGCTGAATGTACCTTAAACATCTGGGTAACTTGACAGTTGATAACCACCTCATATCCAGCATGGCAGTGAAGACTCAGGATTAAAACCTGAAGAAAGGAAAGCTGTCACCGCAAAGGGAGAATTGACTGGGAAACACAATGGCGGAGGAAGCTCTTGGTAAAACAGTGAAACAGCTGAAGCAAGAGAGGACCTTGGCTAGAAGTGCCTTCACCAAACAAGGCAACTTCCTGAGCAGAAGGTCAGGAAACTTGACAAAGACTGAACTACAAGAGGCGTTCAATAAGCTCACGTCACTGGCAAGGAACGTCGGGGGAATGAATGATGGCTACAGGGCTGGCCTACAGGCAGAGCTTGAAGCTGAGACTGAAGGTGAAGAAGTCAAGCTGGACAAGCAGCAGCAAACAGACCTGGAAAAGGTAATGGAGGAGTGCGACGCAAAACTGGATGAAGTCAGAAAAAAAGTCCAAAACAACCTCTGGCCCGGATATGGGGAAGGTGAGATCGGAGCTGCAATAGAAGAGGCAGGGACAGCCTGTAAAGGACTTCAGGGAATACCTGTTTCCGTTGTGAATAGAGATGGCTATGAGCTACGGCGGGACAGTGTGAACAAGCAAATCCAAGGTGCCGCTACAAGCCTATCAGAGTGGGAGATGTGGATTCCGGCGTTAGAGAAGGAAACTCTGGAGGACAGAGTGAAGGAACTGAAAGCTGTAAACACCAGCCTTGAAGCGAGGAGAGCAGAATTTCTCACAGCACAAAAAATGGCAGAAGAGGAAAGAAGATGGAGAACACCACCACTGCCCGTGCCAGCTCATCAGCCAATAGTAAAATAAAACCAACCAGTCTACCCAAGTTCGACGGCTTCAAAAGAAATTTCCATCGATGGAGAAAGGACTGGGAGAACCTGCAAAGGTAGGGGGAGCCGACCGGCTCAGTAGAGGCCAAGAAGTTCCAACTCCTGGACTGCGTTGAGGAGAGAATTTGCTGGGACCTGCGCCTGTCTACTTACCAACCCAAGAAATGGCGTGACCCCAGACACTCACTTCGACAGCTTTCTTGGATTCCTGAAAACCCAAGAGGAATTTCTTGAGAGACTGGAGCAGCTTGGTGTGAGGGAAAAGCCTGGAAGGAAACCTACTTACCTGGACAAGAAGTATGCCTCCACACATTCCACAAGGAGGGGAGGATGTATTGTCCGTGGAGACGAAAAGCACCAAGAGAAAATGTTCTTTTGCAAGTGGTTTAAAGAACTGAAGCCTGGTGAGAAGCTGAGTGCTGTGGAGAAGTTGGGAGCATGCAAGCGATGTTTAGTCTGTCATGGAGAAGATGAGTACTGTAAAGACACTTACCTGTGCAGGGACTGTAAAAAAAGGGAGCTCCTCGGACCATATCTTTCTTTGCTCAGGAGGAGACTTCAAGAGGAAGGAATCTGATGGAGGAAAATCCACCTGGAGAAAGCAAAAGCTCACAGAGGAGCAAAAACAATTGATGTCTGAACTCACTCCGGAAAAGGCAGAAAGATTCAAGAAAGCTTTTACCAACACCACTGCAAGAGCCAACTGTTGTGAAAGATCAACGTGGAGTGGTGGCGTCAAGAACACCTGAGCTACCAGTCATTCTAATGCTGTTACTAAGGTAACTGCCAATGCAGGACAGAAGATTGGAACTCTCATTGACTTAGCATCAGATACCAACTACATCACCCACAGTGCTGCCAGGAGATTGAATCTGCTAAGTGAAAACATCACGCTAATCGTCCATGGAGTCGGAGGGATGGCCATGAAGGTGAAAACCAAAAGATACTCACTCAGAGTGAGGGTCAAGAACCCCCCCGGCACGGAGAAAGCTCATGAGCTTGTCTGCTATGGCTTGGATGAAATCACCAAAGTGTACAGAGTAATTAAACCAGAGCAACTCAAAAAATTCTTCCCAGAAACCAACCTGGAAGATCTCAAAAGACCAAAGCACGTTGAGCTACTCATCAGTCACCGGGAGGGAAGACTTGCTCCACAAAGAGTGAAGGTGATTGGGGACCTTGTCCTTTGGGAAAGCCCATTAAGAAAGACAGTCGGTGAAGCGCATCTAGACCTCTTTGAAGAAGTGGATATGGCTGCGCATACATCTCAAACACACTTTGCGCGATCCATGAGGACCTCAGCAGTGAAGTATCAAGAAATCACTGAAGCACAGGAGTTCAAAGCTGAAACCAAAAGTATGGTTGCTGGCAAAGAGTTCTTGGACTGGTGGAAATGGGACACCATTGGAGCAGCCTGCGAACCAAAGTGTGGAGGATGCCGGTGCGGCAACTGTCAACCAGGAGGCCACAAAATGACTCTGAGTGAAGAAAGAGAGCTGGAGATCATAAGGAAAGGGCTAACCTACATCAGAGCAGATGCGCATAGTGATGGACCACACTGGGACACAAAGTATCCTTGGATTCAAGATCCAAGTTCCCTTCCCAACAACAGGAGTGGGGTGGAAGCCACTTTTTTGAGAACAGAAAAACAACTCAAAAAAGAGCCAGAGAGGAAAATGGCATACACAGCTCAAGTCCATGAGATGGTGGAAAGAAGAGCAGCAAAGAAACTCACCAAAGACATCGCTGCAAGCTGGAAAGCACCAGTATTGTATGTCAGCCACTTGGTGGCACCAAATCCACCCTCGCTCACAACACCCGTGCGACTGGTATGGTCTAGCAGCCAGAAGTTTAGAGGGCTCAGCATGAATGACCTTCTGCTGAAGGGGCCTGATGTCCTCAATCCCATCCGAGCAGTACTACTCAGGTTCCGAGGAGGGTTCCATGCTGCCCTTGGCAACATCAAGAAAATGTACAATTTTGTGTGGCTGGAAGACCTGGAGATGCACCTCCACATATTTCTCTGGAGAGACACTGAGGAGGGAGAGATTGAAGAGTATGCCATCACCAGAGTCAACATTGGCGATCGACCAGCAGGTGCATTGCACAGCAATTTTGGCCATGAGGGAGACGGCAAAGCTGCCCATGTTTGCTCACCAGGAAGAGGAACGTAGGATCCTTGAATAGGATGCTTATGTCGACGATGTCCTGACTTCCCATAAGGATTTGCTAAAGCTGGACCAGAACACCGAAAGGATTGAAGAGATCCTGAAGGCAAGCGGGTTCTTCCTCAAGCCCTGGGTCCAGTCAGGCCAAAGTGGGAGGCAGGAGGTTGTGCCAGGAGAATAAGGAGCAGAGGAAAACAGAATACTCATTCTTCCAAATCAGATGAGGGAAGGAGACAACAAAGCCCTTGGAGTTGGATACCTCGTTGAAGAGGATAAACAAACAAGAAGGGTGCTGTTCTTGTCAGAAAGGCATTTCAGGAAGCTGGAGGCAAAGCTCTGACCAGAGACCCTTGGGACAAACCTCTGTCTGAAAAATTGAGAGAAGAAGCCATCCTGCTGTTTGAGGAATATACACGTTGAAATTAATTGTTTGGAGGAGTGACCCTGATACTTTGTTTCCAGTGGCAACCTCTACAGAATGTCCGATCAGAACACAAAGGGGGGAAAACGGCATCCAGAGAAATGGTATTGAGTTGTCATTCATTGAGTCTTCACACCCACAACAGAGTACTGAAGTGATTGTACTTGCTGATCCAGATATAGATAGGTGTGTAAGGTGTGGTTCTGTAACACAGAAAAGAAAGGAAAGACATGTGAATAATCTCCTGCAATAGCTTTGTAGCCTACAAACCAGTCTAGGTATATTAGCTTAGCAGGGCTACATGTGGCTTTGAAGTAGTTTAACTGAAGCTAAGCATGAAGCTAAACATTTGCCTTACACATAGCCCTCACACATGCAGCATACATTATTGTACAAATAGCATTAGCTAGCTCAAGATGAGGCTAAACTTTGCTACATCAGTATAAGCGTGCTAAGATTAGCATAAATTAGCAAGTCAGCTAACAATAAAATGTAACTTGGTGCATCCAACCAACAGTTAAGATTGCAGGCTTGACAACTAACATATAATCACAACTCACCGTTAGATGCACGCACACCATCAAAGTAACAGACAGGAGTGACTTAAACAAGGAGAGCTACAACTATATAGGGCCAAGAGATAGGTGGTCAATTAACTGCCTGACCAAATCACACTGAACGATACAAGGAATGACCAGGTTTGAACACAAAGAGATGGGCTTTTGTACACACGTCTTAGCCAAATCACCTTCCACAGAAGCCTCACAGAAGCCTCACACCAGTCGATTGGATTTGAAAACCTTGGGGAGTAACATTCTCTGATGGAAGTGACAAGAGCTATGGAGCTGTGATGTACTTCAGATGGGAAACTGAACAAGGCATCCGAGTCAGACTGGCTGAATCCAAAGCAAAGCGCACACCATTGGACCAAAAGGGAGAACCAGTGAAAGTTGAAACCTGCGGAGTGGTCTTTGCAGCACGACTCAGGAAGTACATTGAAAAACACAGCCGAATGGAAATCGAAAGATGGCACCATCTGCTGGGCAGTCGGACTGTGTTAGGAGCAATCCAAAGAGACAGCTATGGATATCAAACCTTCTTTGCGAACAGAGTTGGAGAGATCCAGAAATCCACCTGTCGAACACTGGTGGTGGATCCCAGGAGACTTGAACATTGCTGACCTCATAACAAGAGGAGCAAGGCCAGAAAACCTTAAAGAGGATTCTGTGTGGCAGAACGGACACAACTTTCTGAAGGACCCGTGGAAGAGTGGCCAAAAAAGTCAGTCAATGAATTTGCTGCATTTGCCAAAGAAGGCATAGACCAGCTCCAAAGGAAGTCTTTCACAGCAGCACTGACCAGAGCACAGGTCAGTAAACAAAGTGATGTCCCTTCTTTTACTGCAATACCAAAGTCTCCAGTCTCAATTCAAGTGATGAGTGACCAGGAAGATGCACAGCAAAGTGGCCCTGATAGAAAAGAACCCAAGATCCAATTCCAGAGAGTACCAGCTGGTTCTGCAATGGAGAGAATCCTTGACATCAGGAAGTTCAGCAATCTGACCAAGCTGAGCAGAGTCATTGCTTGGGTATGGAGAGCTTTGAAGAAGTGGAACAAACTACTGACAAAGACCTCAGTCTCTAGCAAGCCAAAGTGGGAGGGAATTCCTTCAACACTGGAGATAACGTCCCGAGCTAAAGAAGCTGTAGTCACCATTGCAGAATGAGAAGATGCACTCCGGGATCTATTCCTTGCGGCTCAAGAAGATGTAACCTTTCCAGACAGCACACTGAACAGACTTATTGTGTACAAGGAGGAAGACAAAGGACTTTTGCTCTGTGGAGGAAGATTCCAAATATTTAATGAGGACAAAACTACAGTACCAATTATACGATATGATGCATGGATATCCACCCTTCTAGCTCAAGAAGCCCACAATGCAAACCATGAAGAAATAGCGGGCAAACTATTCTGGATGAGAAGCAGAGCCTGGGTGATAAAAGGCCGGAAACTGGCTCAGAAGATTGTTGACAGCTGTGTGACATGCAGGAAAGCTCGGGCAAGAAAGTGCCAGCAGATCATGGGAGACCTTCCATTGGAGCGGATAACACCAGCCAAACCATTTGAGTACACAACAGTGGACTTTTTTGGACCTTGTGAAGTCAAAGACGAGGTGAGAAAGAAAGTCAAGCTCAAGGTGTGGGGAATGGTCTTCTGCTGCATGGCATCCAGAACTAGCCTATGCACACAGACGTTGATAGTGACCAGTCAACTGAAGGCTTCTTACTGGCGTACCAGAGATTCACAGCACTGAGAGGGCATCCGAAGAAACAGTGGTCAGATCCTGGAAAGAACTTTGTGGGAGCCAGACCGGCCCTCAAAGAGCTCTACCTCTTTCTGGACCAACTGGGAAAATCGGAGCTTGAGAATGAAGCTTCCAAGCATGGAACAGAATGGAGTTGGAAAATCCAACTAGCAGACTCTCCTCACAGGAATGGAGCTGCAGAAGCAGCTGTTCGTGCTGTGAAGCAGGCCTTGCAAAACCTGGGAGGAGAAGGACTCTTCACATGGAGTGAATTCCAGACATTCTTGTTCATGGCTGCCAATCTTGCTAATGAAAGACCCATTGATGCCAGGGTGCAGAGCCGGGAGGACTGCATAGACTACATTAGCCCAAATACCCTTCTGCTTGGACGGACTGGACCCAGAGGAGATCTAGGAAGCTTTAACTTTGAAGACTACCCCTAAGGAAGATTGAGGGCTATTCAAACAGAAATCGACCAATTTTGGAGGAAATGGAGTCAGTTAGCTGGAACCAACCTATTCGTGAGGACTAAGTGGCACACAGTGCAAAGGAATGTGGCAGTTGGAGATGTTGTCTTGCTGGCGGACCAAAAATGCCCTGAGGGGTCAGTACAGGCTTGCCAAAGTGATCAATGTCAACGCTGACAAGAAGGGCATCGTCAGGGATGTTCACGTCAGAACTTTTCCTAGTTACCCTGTCCCAACTATGAAGCCTGCTCAAAACCAGAAAGCAAAGAGACTCAAAACCAAAATATCAGCTACCGTTCTTCACAGGGATGTCAGACATATCATTGTCCTACTTCCGATTGAAGAGCAACACTAAAAGGACAACTTAAACAAACCCTGCCCAACACTAAGTTGCGGTGACCTCCTTGGGTTCAAGAACCAGGAGGTCAAGTGGGAGGTGTGGCGTCAAACAAGTTTGAGCGTAAAACCAGCATCTGTGGAGGAACTCCAGGGCTGAAGGGGGCAGAGAGAGCTAACCTAGACACACCCAACAGACAAGATGCAATCCATGTTTCTGGAGGGACTGATTTCACCTGCACACCTCTAAACACGCATGGGTATAAAATGTTTGGAGCTAGCTTAGCGAGCCCTCTTTGCTCGGTCTCCTCAGCCTACCGACAGCTCGTGTTCAACCACAGACGCAACTGATATGGACTAAGTCAAATATTTTGTTTGAAGGGATCATTTGTTTGCTGTTTCCTGTTTGATTTTGATCTGTTTTGAATTTAAATGTGAAGTCCAAGATAAAATGTAATGGAAATGCTGGCAATTGGCAGTTTGATACTGATTAAGATTGTAAACCAAGCAGTAGGCTGGTGTAATTACTTTGCTAAAACATGAGATGTTTAGCTTAATGATTATGATTTGGAAGCATACTGATGTGGAATGTGATTTGTCCTTTTGTTTATCTTAAAGGTTATCAACCTATTCTTCTTCTGAAATTCCACTTTATGTGCCATCAATCTGCTACTTCACCTAATTCCATACAAATACCCAAATGTTTCAAGAACCATCAAATCCATCTCGAAGAAAATAAATCACCAGAACAGAGCAGTTGTCCCTTTGCATCATTTGTATTGAACAAGCCATTTTAAAGTTTGGGCAGAGCTGAATGTACCTTAAACATCTGGGTAACTTGACAATACTCTTTGTTTAGACACAGCTTTCACTCAGACAAATACAAAACTCATAGGCCTAGATCTTAACATTTCAAAGTAGCCATTGACACGTTTAAACTACATCAATTACAATACTTACATATTAATGTACAGCTTGGTACAACTACTGATTGGTTATACAGCACCTAACACTACACATTTTCTTAAACTATTATTACAAGTAGGAGCCCAAATGAAAAAGTATTTAAACTTAAAATCTTACAATGGTCCTGTAAGACTGAACTCAGGGGAAATAAACCATGCAAACATGCTGCGGCAGCCTGCCGAGACAAAACTCGGTTGAACTCAGCATCAGCGAAAGCATGTGGGGGAATAAAGAGCGACAGCCCACCCGGTGGCATCTAAACGTGCCGACAGTGCTCAGCGGAATATAAAGTTTGCAAAGTTCAAAACGTAATCAAAATATGTTATAAGACTCGCTGAAATAAAGCACAGCATACAATAGACGACATTGATATTGTATTACAACCTACTCACCTCCTGTAAGAAAACAGGAAACAGAGCATCCAGGTTGCATCTGAGGAGTGGGCGGAAGTTCCCCCTGGGACAACCCGGGGTGCAAACGATCCCACAATGAAAGTTACACCTGAGTACTGCTTACATTTCACATGTCTCTTCACAGTATTAAAAAGATAAAATCACATGCACCTGAGATAATGTTAAGGACCTGGAAATGATAGAAAAGCCTGTTTGGCTAATTAAATTAAGACATAAATTGATGCACAGCGTTGAGGTGCATAAAAACACATTTCCAATCAATTAAACTATTTTAAAGCAACAGCAGACTGGGTTTTGCAGATTTTCTACACGAGTTTGAGAGTTTGAAACAGCAGCATGTCTATGGATGAAACTATCAACTAGTAAATGACAAGTCCCTCTCTGCTAATCATTAGAAAGCTGGTTCAGTGATTGCAAGAGAAGCACTTTTTTACCCAAAGTTTTCCAGCTTGTCTATAAAGAATGTAAATGTGCATGTGCTGGGAAGCTAGATGCCAAGATTGTGGGATTCTGTAGCTCTCTCAATGTCAGACATACTCACAGTGGATTTATGCAAATAATTGTAAACAATATCTGGGGCTCAAGAGAAAAGCATTGCATATGTTTAATCTGCATTAAGTACCAGTTAGAGATTAATAAGAACAATTTGTAAATCATAAAATGAGTGTTACAGATTCTTAATGGCTTGCTGGACAGAGTCAGCATTGTAATCAAAAATAGTGTCATTTGCGGAATATAAAACCTGACAGCCACCCAATACAACATTATTAAAATAATAAGTAATTAATAGTATAGGATCCAGAATTGATCCCTGTTGTTCACCTTTTTTCCGAATGGGCGATACATTTTTCATGTACAATGTGTCAGCAAACAGCTCTGGACATAACTGCCTTCCTATCAAAGTCAACATAGTAGGATAAACAATAAATAATGAAAGATAATTTATTGTGTTGCTTATTTATCAATGATTTCAGATAGTTTGGCATGTTAGCTTGGCGATTGGTCAATATGTATTTAATCCATTTTAATATATACTTTATTTGCATAGTAATTAATGGATGAGCTAACCCGAGGAAAAATGTTTCCATCTTGTAATTTCCGGCATAAATGATCTTGGGTAGAACTACACAAGCATGTTGCTTGTTCTAACTCATTTTTTGACATTTGTGTTGCCTATATAAAGTGTGTTGTGTATGCTCATCATTATATATTTTTCTTTAGTACTTTTTCTATGTTTGAGGACAACATAAAGTAGTTTCTGTTCATTCTCACTGCACCGGTTTCTCAAAGGCTAGGCAGATCTCTTACTCATTTTTTTGTTCACATCTACATACAAACACACACACACACACACACACACACACACACACACACACACACACACACACACACACACACACACACACACACACACACACACACACACACCACCTGTCTCTGCAAGTCCCATTGGGGCCACTTAGACTTGGCAGGGATGGAATATAAGCATGTGTGCATTCAAGTTAATATGTGAATAAAACTGACCTGCTTCTATGTACAAGTCATGCCTGATATTTGATTTATCGATTGAAATCCTCTTTACATGTATTTTTCCCCACTCCTTTTGGAGAAAAAAACATTCTTCATAACTGTTATTCATGTGGTACTTTCCCAACCATTCAAAGGTTAAATATATTTGTTTTTCTTCAAAATGAACTAAATTAAAGACCTGGACCTTGTGATTTAAATTACAATCTACACTGCATAGAGACACTGCCTGTATTTTAGTTGTATTGATTTTTTTTTTTTAAATGTGCCTATCATTATTCTGTCTTGTGCTCCCTGAAACTGCATTTAAATACGGCTGATTTTCTGCTGCTTATGTGTGCAGTGAACCAAACCAGTCAGCCGTGAAACATTTCAATAATCTCACAAACTGAATCCTTCTTCATGTAGTGCATTTGCATATCATGAGAGAGTGTCTATACTGTCAAACCAGTTTTAACCACGGTAGAAAGGTGTACAGTGTGCACATGGTGTCTGTGTGCTCTACTTTGGATATTAAGATAGGGGAACATATTAACCAGTCATCAAGCATTCAGTAGGAGCTTCATTTGTGTTATCGCTCTTGGATATCTGTACATAGTCCTGTGATAGAAAAGAAAAAGCAACACGCTGTCATGTAGCATGCATAGAATACAGGGGCAAAGTATCTCATCAATATCAGCTTTATTAGTGGTTATGCATATTCCATTATTCATCAGATGAATTATTAAAATGAAGTAATCTATGTTCTTCACTTTATAGCTGCAACACCTTCGCCATATAGGTGTGTTCTCTATGTCAGTTTTAATTGCTGAAGAACATAGACAGAAGAGAGTGACTATAGCAGAAGACCACATTTAGAATTATCTTTTGAATATTTTAACTCATTGATGACAGCTTCAAAGACAAAATGTAAGTAATGTGTCTGTGAGACATTCCATGATTATATTTGGTCTTAATACAGCGGCATTTCTATGGTATGAGATGACATCAATACATTTTTATACTAAAAGCTGCAGGACACCTGCAAAATAGCAAAATTCAATGAATAATGCATGTTTTCCACTGTGTTTTGCCAGGTACACATCTTGGAATTGCATTTTTTTTCAGCCACAAATATATGGTCAACATTACTTAATATGCATGCTGTTAAATTATTTTTATATTTAGCGTGATTTAAGCAAGTTAATGCTCCATAACTTTTTTTCCTGCACCACTGCATACCATGGTTTACCATATGTCTGCTTACCAAATACTTTATCACTGGTGGCCACAGATTAAACAACAGTGTCCTAAAGGGTCATAATTGAATGTATAATTCCCTTGGTTATATGCTATACGTTTTCTTTTGAGCAAGGCACATTAGCCAATGCAATTAACAATAACAACGATAGATTGATTGATGTCTTAAACATCTTTGCAATTTATTAAAATATTCGTTTTTTTGGACCAACAAAGACCATTTCTAGCCAGCAACAGTCAATCTTTTTTTTTTTTTCATGCACCATGCGAGATTGCTTGCAAGGTTTTTCTGGTCTAAGAAGACATATATAGAAGTGAAAAATCTGAAACTTGAACACATTAAGCAGGAGTTGAGTCATTCATTGGAAAAAGAATCAGCAGTACAATCACTGTTGCAGTGTTTCCCATCAGACAGTTAAGTGTGTGGCAAATAAGGTAGATGGAGAAACAGACAGTGATGTTATAGGCTAGTGATTTACCTCAGTAGAATTGAACTTAAAAAAGTCTTCTATTCATGTTACAGTTATTGAAACAGTAGGATGCTGATGGTAACAAGCGTTGATATCTAAATCATTCATTTCTTTCAATATCCTTACTGGCGGCATTCGGCAATGTCTTTTTTTAACTTGTAATGTCCATAACAATAATAATAAATATACAGTTGTAATGACTCTACCTTACAAGTCAACAATACATGTTTCAAAGTTGTACATTGCCATTGCCGTTTTTACACCTTGATTTTGTGTGTGTGTGTGTGTGTGTGTGTGTGTGTGTGTGTGTGTGTGTGTGTGTGTGTGTGTGTGTGTGTGTGTGTGTGTGTGTGTGTGTGTGTGTGTGTGTGTGTGTGTGTGTGTGTGTATGTGTGTGTGTGTGTGTGTGTGTGTGTGTGTGTGTGTGTGTGTGTGTGTGTGTGTGTGTGTGCGCGCGCGCTTTATCTTTAATGTAATCACAAAGCCATTCTGCTTGCCAGATTATTGCTCTCTCATATTGATTAGGAATTACCACAGTTTCCCAAAAATAAATATCATATTACAGATGTCTAAATACATCAAGAGCTTAAATTGGTAATTCATTGAAACCTGTTCAATGTAACTTTTCTGCAAGCACCATTCAGTGTTTACTGACAAAAATGAAATGCCAAATTTCCTGACCACAGTTTTAAATTATGTGCTAAACTGTTTGTCTAAGGTATTGTACCTTGTCCTGATTCCAATGTTTACCTCTGTAAAACGTGTGCATTAGGAATTCTAACTGCATAGGCTACATTTTACGGAAATTACTGAAGTACTTACACTCTAGGGTTTTTCTTCACTTGAATATCCCTCTTGTTCCAAACTTACAAACCTGTTCGAAATGTACAACTTTGCAAAGAGTGTCAGTGGTCCCCTGTCTAACATCAGCTGGTGTCTCTGGTGAGAAACGAGCAACTGTGCCAAAATAACACACCATGAAAGGCATCACAGACTCTGTTTCTCAAGAAATTGTGACAGTGGGCTGGTGCAGAGAACTCCCTCTCGTTTGTCAAATTACTCTTGTAAGGAGACTCGAAGATGGAGCTCATCACATCACAAAGGGAGGGAAAGTAGATAGCAGAATTCCCAATCCTCAGTTTAGCAGAGATTTGAACTAACAATCCCCATCAGGATCAGGCAATGTCGGTTAACTTCCCTATTCCCTGAACAATGGCACAGAGCCGACCCTCCCGAAGTATTGTACAGCGTCAAGGGACACAGCTCAATGGAATCAGCTGGGGGATCTCTCACTTCTTAAGCTTTTCAGTAATGTGATCCCCTGCTATCTACATTACCATATGGGATCCGGGAGCCAGGTAGAGACAGAAGCAATAGGGTTTCAGACGGATAATTGATTCCCGTTTTAAGCAAGAGGATTGGGGATGTTAGAGAGCTGCGAACAGGCCCCTTTTCAAAGCTGCGGCTTTTAGGTAAGGATACATTATACCTGACTCAAGGAGAATCTGATCTGTTATTCTTGTACAGCTCTTAGAGGTGTTAGAGTGCATGAATAAGCTATGGGCTACAAGCGTGCTATGGTTGCCATCAGACAGTTAGACAGACATTCAGTGAAAGAGGAAGGAAGAAAATGGATGTGTGTTTTTTATTTTTCTCTTGCAGGATTGGTTTCCAGCAGCCTGGACTATCTCTCTCCATGGACAAATCAATTAGAAGGGTTCCGTTTTCTCTTTTAAAAATGGAAAAGAAAATAAGAAACAATTTAGGAACATTGTGACATGAATGTCACAAACAAATAATGGCTTGGTGCCTTATCATGGACGCAAGATATATTCTCCAGGCGCCAGGCTTTTGGACCGAGAGCTATCAGAAGACTGGGTCACCAGCCAAATGGAGTTCATCCCCACCCCCCTGAAAGAAAAATGCCACCCAGGATAGATGAACGACAGATGAGTCATTTCCATGTATGAGGTAGAGAATGCTCACACTGATCTGCTGTCATACCTCAACGTGATTGAAATGTGTTTGCGTAAGGGACAAAAGATTGTAAAAAGGGAACTGGGATGAGGGAAAGAATTGTTTCTTTCCCTGGCTTATTCATCAAGCCACCATATTTTCCTCTGAGCGATCCACATTTTTCCTGCCAGTGTCACAGTTCTTTCGTGCAGTTCTTGCTTGCAAATGGCAGGTTTAATAGTGCTGTTGGCTACCCCCTCAAGTATGCCTGCTTCGTTCATTTCAAAAATGTAAAGAAGCGAGAGGATGGGGCGCCGGCGTAACATGAAGTTTTATTAAATCCAAACCAGCTGAGATGTACAACACTTCCAGGCACATCCAGTTACAGGGGCGCCTGCATAACTTAACATTTACGTCGCTGCCAAACAGATAATAAATCCCTATGAATATACCCTCTAAATATTCACATGGTGGATTCAGCTGTAAGAAAAGACAAGGTACAGCCTTATTATTTTATCGTCGTAAAATGTGTTCCGTTGTATAATCTGCCATTCAAACAACAGGAATTTACACTGAATGTTACAATGACAGATAAACAGCAATGCACATAAAAACAATTATAGCAATTGCATTCAGAATCAGCATATCTTTCACTCAAACTGCCTGTTTAACCATCGGTTGCATGCATTAACTATTGCCCACTAGTGGTGATATGGAGAAATGTTGTGGTGGGAGGGGCCATTGTAGAAGTTACCAAAAAAATTACTTACACAAAATGCTTATTTATTATGAAGCAAGCAACCCCTTGTGTCTACCTATGAGTTTACGTACAGTATTGACTCCTTATCTTGGCAACCCATCTTCCAAGCTCACACTGCAATCATTTGCAATTACGTGCCTACAAATTCCATTGCCGAAGCTGCGGCGGGAAGCTGTGGTCTCAAGGTCTTAGGTGCCTCAAGGGGCAGTAACCCTCGAACCTCCTGGTGGACACCGGTGGTCAGGGAAGCCGTCCGACTGAAGAAGGAGGCCTTCCGGGATATGTTATCCCTGGGTACTCCTGACATTGCGTGGACGTCAGAAACAGTACCGAAGGAGTGGCAGACCGGGTGGTGGTTCCTCTCTTTTAAAAGGGGGATCAGAGGGTGTGTGCCAATTACAGAGGCATCACATTACTCAGCCTCCCCGGGAAAGTTTACTCTAAGGTGCTGGAAAGAAGGGTCCGGCCGATTGTCGAACCTCAGATTGAGAGGAACAATGCGGTTTTCGTCCTGGTCGTGGAATGACGGACCAGCTTTTCACTCTTGCAAGGATCCTGGAGGGGGCCTGGGAGTATGCTCATCCGGTCTACATGTGCTTTGTGGATTTGGAGAAGGCGTATGACCGGGTTCCCAAGGATATACTGTGGGAGGTGCTGCGGGAGTATGGGATGAGGGGGTCTCTACTCAGGGCCATCCAATCTCTGTACTCTCAAAGCGAGAGCTGTGTCCGGGTTTTGGTAGCACGTCGGACCGATTTCCGGTGAGGGTTGGCCTCCGCCAGGGCTGCGCTTTGTCACCAATCCTGTTTGTGATATTCATGGACAGGATTTCGAGGCGTAGTCGTGGGGGAGGGGGTCTGCAGTTCGGTGGGCTAAGGATTGCACCACTGCTTTTTGCAGATGATGTGGTCCTAATGGCTTCATCGGTCTTTGAACTTCAGCACTCACTGGATCGGTTAGTGGCCGAGTGTGAAGCGGCTGGGATGAGGATCAGCACCTGCAAATCTGAGGCCATGGTTCTCAGCAGGAAACCGATGGACTGTCCAGTCCAGGTAGGGAATGAAGCCTTACCCCAAGTGAAGGAGTTCAAGTATCTCGGGGTCTTGTTCTCGAGTGAGGGAACAATGGAGCGTGAGATGGGCCAGAGAATCGGAGCAGCAGGAGCGGTACTGCAGTCGCTTTACCGCACCGTTGTGACGAAAAGAGAGCTGAGCCAGAAGGCAAAGCTCTCTGTCTACCGGGCCATCTTCGTTCCTACCCTCACCTATGGTCATGAAGGATGGGTCGTGACCGAAAGAACGAGATTGCGGATACAAGCGGCCGAAATGGGATTTCTCTGCAGGGTGGCTGGCATCTCCCTTAGGGAGAAGGTGAGAAGTTCAGTCATCCGGGAGGGACTCGGAGTAGAACCGCTGCTACTTCGCGTTGAAAGGGGCCAGTTGAGGTGGTTCGGGCACCTAGTGAGGATGCCACCTGGGCGCCTCCCTAGGGAGGTGTTCCAGGCACGTCCAGCTGGGAAGAGACCGAGGGGTAGACCTAGGACCAGGTGGAGGGATTATATCCCTTCGCTGGCCTGGGAGCGTCTTGGAATCCCCCAGTCAGAGCTGGCTGATGTGGCCAGGGAACGAGAAGTTTGGGGCTCTCGGCTGGAGCTGTTACCTCCGCGACCCTGACAGAAAAGCGGGGGAAGATGGATGGATGGATGGATGGATGGGTGCCTACAAATAGACTTAAAGCAAAAACGTTTGTACTGTATTCTTGCACATAAAACCTGAGTGAAATGCAAGTCCTCTGCAGCCTGTGAAGGTATGGTGTTACTTTAAAACACTGGACAACTTCCCTAACTGACTTAAAAATGACTTCATCGGTAATGTTGCAAGAGCAAAACTCAATGAGATAGTTAGTGTTTCTTTTTATTCCCCAATTCTCACACAATGTTACCAATGTGCTAATGGCAAAGACAGCTAATTAATTATGGTTTTCTTTCACACTGTTTAAGTAAAGTCAATGCTCCCACTCTGGTAAGCTACCTCTTCAAGTCCAGCAGACTCCTCTCTCTCCTCACTAATGCTGTCGCTGTTCTCACAGTACACTCACTGCAGTACTTACAGCAGGTTAATTACACACAAGGCTCACAGTCTCTCTAAACTGGAAATATTGCTAGTTACATGCCGTGCCATTGTTGAGCTACCCCATTATACATTCTGTATCTATAATTCATTCCTCAGGGAATCTAAAGATGTAATTGGCAGACTGTTGCACAGAACCAGTTGCATGCCTCTCATTCACCTGTTATCTCCAAACTGACTCCTGCAGAGAAAGCATTTACATTTTTCAAGTAGTATCACAATAACTGCAGAACATTTTGCTAGCGCTTCAGTTTCTCCATGAGCCAGCGCAGTTGCTGGGAGCCTGCCATCAGTCTTCCAGCACTACCTGCTAAATGTGTTTCAATCTGCCATTTCTCAGCAGAGCTACAGAGACGTGTAACAAGCCATGTGTCTCTCCCAAATGAAGCAGGCATAGACTGTGGGAAGAGAAAGAGAGAGGGAATCCTGAGAAGAAAATGTCTGAGCTGTTTGTTAATTGGAGAGAACATTTAGCAGACTCCTTCACAAACATATGACAACTCCACCTGTTCGTTTGCCAGTCTCCCTGACTGGTGTTACAATACTGAGCTGACAGTACTCCGAGAGAGTTTGGCTGCTTTTTTGACAGGAAAGAAAAACTTGAAACAGTTGCCTTGTCAAAACCCACATCACAATCTTGCACATAAAACCAACAAATCAAGCATAGTACACAATACACTGTGCACTGTATGCGGTTTCTTAACCCCCCTTTCTTTCTTTTCACAATTTGCTGCTGCGATAGCGAATACAAAAGCTAACCAGTTAAATTACAGATGAGCAATTGATTTTATTTGTCCTAGACAAATGTTAAACGCAGTCCTCGATAATAGGAGTGGTGATTCTTCTCTCACTGCTTTGTGGTGTGTGTGATATGGATTTACTTTAAGCCCTGTTTGTTTTTTTCAAATGTGCTTTCCTAACAGATGAAAAATACTTGAGTGGTGGTAAGATGGATAAGATGAGCCAGTTGGTAAGTTGACCCACCACCTTTATCTGGGGAACTGTGCCCATTTGTTGTCATGTGACCATAAATTCAGGAAGCACCCATCATTTCAATTTGGCTGTGACGGAGAAAAGCACATGGTGAAGTGTTAAATGTGTTTTTTTTTTCATAGGTATAATTACTGTTATGTCAAAGCGAAATTATCCAGGTATGATAATATATATAATATATGTTGGTAATTTAGCAAGGTATAAAACAATTTTCAAGAGACTGGCTGTGGGGCAAAGGGGACCACATGCTGTAGGGTAAACTGAGACAGTGGCTCAACATAACCCCCCAAGAGGCACTGAAGTTACGTTACATCTCTGTTGTAACATTTTATTTCTATGTAGTTGTGCACAACTGATTTGTTTTTATGTTTTACACATTGTAAAAACAACAACAACATTCCTGTACCAAATAACTGGAAAGAGAAGGGCTTAGCAGGTATGGTGTGCCTCCCAAGATTCAGTAGGACAGCTAAGGTCAACTGGTCTTGTGTAAATTCAGTATCTTGATAGAATGAATTCTATTATTTTAGGTATAGATTGGTTCAATCATGTTAAGACACTACCTGTTTATGACAATCTGGGTAAAGTTATGGACAGATCACAGAATAACCACATCTGATAACTATGAATGACTAGCCTTGATATAAATCAGTAAAGTACATTTACAACAGATTGGCACAAGTGTTTACCTTTCAGCTACATTTACAAGGATATCTATTTAGGGCTGTGTAGTGAATTCTGATTCTGATCTGGTTCTTTCATGTTTGTGTTTTTTACTCAGGTTTAAACTTGAAAAAGTCAATAGGTAAATTAAACCCCAGAAGGCTCAATTTACCCCCCAAACGTGAATCCAACTTTTCGTGGCCCTTTGAGATAGATGCGTCCTGAGATAAAGGTTCGGACTTCCACCTCATTATTCCTTGCCTAGAGGAAAGAAATCTTACCCAACTCTCCGCTACAGGCATAATGTCCTGGTCACACAGTGGAAAATGGACATAGTGAAAAGCACACAAAAAAAAAACATATTTAGTAAGAAGACAAAAACTCACAAATAAACATTAATGAAAAACCTACATCTACACTTACAATCAGGTTCATATCAAAACAAAAGTGTGAGTCACAGCTTGTATCATGAACTACTATCAAACAACCCTCAACTGTGTTTTACAGATTGCGACATACGGTTCACACCATCTGAAAATCATGTACTCTAGAGTGCTTTGCACACATTGCCAAATATAGGCTATGAATGTAGGCTAGTAATATGTATTCTCAATCCCAAGAGGCTCTTGAATATCCACAAACTTCTCTCCCTTTTTCACAAAGAGAAGCGTTATAAGCTCGCCGAGGCATATACATGATTTTTTTTCCTTCTTAACATTTGGAGCTGAAAGGATTGGACTCCAGACAACAGTCTTCAGAGAACTTAACGATCGTGCCATCTGGAGGCAGGGAAGTGTTGTAGCCACTGATATCGATCATCTTTTTACACTTTACTCTCACAGATGGTAGAAAAAAACCCACCATCTGGGCGCAGGTGTTGGTGCTTTGAAAATGGAAAGCATTCACAACAAAATTGCCATAAAAATATTTGTCCTGACACTTCTAAAAGTTTGCTTTAATTCAGAGCTTTTAATGCAAGTATTTTAGAGACTTAATATGACTTTGCCGCTGTGTGTGTGTGTGTGTGTGTGTGTGTGTGTGTGTGTGTGTGTGTGTGTGTGTGTGTGTGTGTGTGTGTGTGTGTGTGTGTGTGTGTGTGGGTTGGCCATTTATGAAGACACACGTATGTTATCCATAAGACTTAAACGTTTCTTATAACATTAAGTTCAGATCCAAAATGTATTGTTTACCAACTGCACAGTAAATACCAACGTATACAAGACACTGATATGGGTCATGTTTGTGCATTTTATTTAATGGTTGTCATCCCACATGAATAACTTTATAAGTGTTGCAGCATGGGATTTCATTGTTTTGCAGAGAAGCACAAAGTCATGCAGACACCTTTTTAAACTTGGACATTATAACAATGCTGCCATCAAGTGGTCAACCATCGTTATTACATTAATATTGTCTTGTCTTCGTCTTATGGCGTGGTCATCATCATCATCATCATCATCATCATCATCATCATCATCATCATCATCATCATCATAGTAATTACGCCATTACGCCATTTCTCCTCCTTTGTTACTCACAGAACCAGCTGTTAAATAAATCATAATGTACGCATGCCATCATTTGCTTGTGCAAAATGGGTAAGAGAGATCGAAACAGACTTGCTTCATCTGCATTGTAGTTGTATAGATGCCTTCCTAGTGAAGCAGGAAATAAGTAAATAATCATGGCATTTGATATCAGTATATAGAAATGTGAAAGGCAATGGCTTCAACAGTAGGTCATTATGGCCACTAGATGACGCTGCTCACCATTAACTCAACCCGTGGCAGTAGAAGAAGATACGCTTGCATTTCAGGAACACAACCACAACAGATACAAATATATAGAGACATAATCAAGATCATAAACAGAAAATCAATCTTGATTTGTTTAAATATGTGTCCTGTACTCTGCAAATCAACCCCAGGTGCAAATACGTGGGGGAACATGCAGATGTTACTGCATAACCAACTGTCTAGATCTCTCTATATACTTCTGGGAGGTTATTATTTCATTATGTAATCATGAGAGCAAGTGTTTACCCATTTAAACAGAGTGCAACTAAGATGTTACTTCACGGTTCATTCTTGCCTAAATCAACACTTTATTAAGCAGACATGTTATGTCTTCTGTCCAGCCTATGGTGTTTATGTTGGTGCCTATGTGTTTGTGTAAGGCTCAGCACTCTGCAATATTATCATTCTTTGACACGTGTGAGAAACCTTTTTTACTTTTTTTTTGTTTTGTTTTTTTTGTTTAACGTTTTTTCTATACTATGCTATATCGGCATTTTCTTTTTTTTTAAATTATTTTATTATCTGCCCAAACTAACCAGTCATTTATTTTTATAATATACAATGGTGGACTCGAGCATTTTATGTCAACATATATATATATATATATATTTTTAATTTACATATATTTTACCTTATTTGGAAAAACATGTAGTTTTGAGCTCAAGGAAGAGCACATGTATTTAACTGTATTTAATTTGTATGATGCTTGGAGGTCACATATTCAGAGGTTGGACTCCCTGAAAAGGAAAACAATTGTAAGATTATGATATGATTATGATATGATATGATTATGATAGCTTTTAGCAATTTGCTACTTACGGTTGTACCACATTGCTTAGGTCCATCTGGCCATCACCTGTAGAGGATATGCCCTGAAGATGCAACGCATAAGAGGGCAATAGAGTAAGAGGTTTCCAGTCACAATAACAATTCTAAATTGTTTATCTCTCACTTACAAGTTGTGGTCTAATGCTGACATGACTATATATTGATTACCAACGCTGGGCCTTGTCAAATATTAGTATGTGTTGAGTGTGTCCTTGAGTAGACAATTATATAATTTGTCTGTTGAATGATTAATGTATTTCCTCATCTTGTTAAAGTGACCTTGACCACTCCTAAAATGTATGCTTACCTAGGAAAAACTCCAAATCAATATGTTTTAACACCGTAGGAATAAATTATGGTAAGAGGTTTTTTCTTTTGCATCACTTCCTGCATGAGGCCCATGCCTAACACTTAGATTTAAATAATATTAAGCTTTACATTCACACAAATAAAGACAATCACAACAACCACAATGTTGTCACATCATACAGAAATAAATCACAACAACACATATCATAAAAGCCTGTGTATTGTAACTGTAACTAAGGTAGAAGATTTTATGTTTATATTGACTTAATGCTTTGCAAACAGCTATATCTCAAACAAATATTATGATGTCAGCTTAAAGCATTTCAATAATCTCTATTGCCTTACAGAAGACACTCATCAGTGAGTGGTAGCAGGAATATGGCTCATTATTATGACTAGAATTGTATGAATCAAATGAATTTAGCCTTTATGTCAACGTTTATTGTGATGTGTGTTCTGGAAGGGGGAAAAATTGGGACCATGCAAGAAGAGAGAGGGAAAGGGCAAAACAACAACTGAAACTAAGTGAAAAGAAGAAAGTTTAACAAAGGATTTAAGATTTTGTATGGTGTGTGAAGGCCCGATCTGGAGCCTAACTGCTGAGAGCTGTGTTTACTATAGGAGGACCAATTTGTCAAACAATGGCACAACAAGTAAAACTTCAGGGAGATGTGCCAGAGTGTGGCATCGCTCTCTTTCTCCCAGCCTCTGTTGTTCTTTTAATGTATTTTGAGCTGTATACATGTAAACTATACGATCTCAAATTAGTGTTCGTATGCGCATGAGAACTTCAATGTCATGCGTTTCTGTTGTGGTCAGAATAGTGCATTTTTTATGTGAAGCCCCAACAAAGTTTGTCTTAATACCTGCAATATTTAAAAGTTGTAACATGTGTTTTTGTGTGTGTTTGGTTTTGTGTGTGTGTGTGTGTGTGTGTGTGTGTGTGTGTGTGTGTGTGTGTGTGTGTGTGTGTGTGTGTGTGTGTGTGTGTGTGTGTGTGTGTGTGTGTGTGTGTGTGTGTGTGTGTGTGTGTGTGTGTGTGTGTACAGTACAGTACAGTACAGTACAGTACAGTACAGTATGTGTGTGTCTGTTAAGCTGTCAATTCCAACTCCATATTTTAAAAACGCTCATTAAGGCATGTATTTTTAAGTCATGAATCGTGAATTATGTTACTGCATTTGTGCAAGAGGAACATTGTTTTACTATATAACATGGAATATGAATACCATATTTTACAATGTGGGAGGGCTTTGCAGGACTTGAACCTCAGTCTCTGGGACTGTTTTACATTGATTTTCCATTTATACAACATGTGCATTATGGTTTCCAGTGCAAGTCTTGAAATGGTAAAGTAAATTCTGCTGACTGACATAAAATACATGTTTGTACTGTATATTTCCTCTTGCTCAACCATCATTCAGTTTTTGATGTTTTTCTAACTAACCTAGGAAAACATGGCCACTTATCCGTTTGAGACACTCTCCTCTTCTGACCATCACCTTTTTTTTTCGTGACGACACATAACACAGCTGAGGCTATTGCTAAGGAGATTTAAATGTTTATGGTGGCCAGGCAGGTGATATCTAATTAGCTAACGCGACAATGAGTTTGGCCCGGAAGAAGAGCTCTGGTGTCACAGGTCATGTTTTGGGCCTAAGGCAGGGGAGAAGCTGAATCTGACCCCGGAGTCCAATTCCAACATGGACTTTCCCTAACGAACCAGAGGAAAGAAAATATATTCAGAAGGTGAGGGGAAATAAATCACTTTTCTCAAATTCTGTGGCTTTTTCTAAATGCATTTGGTACATTATTCATAATGTGTCTATTAAAGCAATCCAGGGAATTACTTATTGCTCCCTCGTTATTTTTTTCAGGCAGGAAATGTATCAACAAATCTTGCATGAAAGCTATCATAACTAATTGTAGATGTTTGGTATTTTGATGATGCTGATGTGCTTTTACAATTGTCAATATATTGGTATGATTGTAGCAGGAGTCAAGTGTTCATTGCACACCTCCATTGAATAAAAACAGGAAAGGGGATAAAAGAAATGGGGTTAGTAGAAGGCGAAACCAGTTGATGACCATGGAAAAACAAGGATAAAACAGCAACATATGTAGTAAAAGAGAGAAGCAACTGTGAAGCATAATAAAATATATCACAAAACCATTCTAAAAACATTTGGTGTTCGAGATGGATTACATTTAGGAAGCATACATTTTTTTCATTTGGGGTGAGTCTTTATCATAACAATCTTTCTCACACAATTTGGGATTTATATCTATATGGCGCTAATTGAGAATGAAATAAACAAAACTGATATCATCTAACCCTTTTTTTATTTTCTCTTCAACAGAAAATAGAGAACAAGCCAAGCTTTTGTATTCTTGTAATAGAGTATGTGATAACAGCCTTTGCTTTTGCATGAAAAACATGTTACTTGTTTGTCATGCTCCTGCCTTTCTGACACATTCAGTTCTGTTGAGACTCAATCTCCCCCCGACACACACACACACACACACACACACACACACACACACACACACACACACACACACACACACACACACACACACACACACACACACACACACACACACACACACACACACACACACACACACACACACACACACACACACACACACACACACACACACACACACACACATACTGTCAGAGATTTTCCCAAATGGGGAAAACAAATAACAAAACGCAGCAGAAAGAGCCTTGTTCTCCTCCAATGTGCAATGCGTCTGCTTACCTCCTGTGAAGCAGAAACAAAGAACTATGACTCACAATTCACCACCCAGCTTCCTTTCAACTGTCACCCCATTTAGTCTCCAAGCAGAGCTCTGATGGTTAAATGTTGGACAAGAGTCCCAGCCTTTTGACAGTTCTGTGGTGGTTGTGGTTTCTTTCTTTCTCCTGTCGATCTCACTCTCTGTCCCAAGCTGTCTCTTGCTGTGGCTTCGCTGCCTCTGAAGTTCCTGCAGATTTAAGTTTTGCGAGGAGAGGAACACACACTGCGTTAAGTGTCTATGGATTTTCAGTGGTTTCCTATATACTCTGGTGCTATTTTTGTATGTTTGATTATGCCATCATCTGGTCAGAATCAATGACAGAATACTAGGCATGAGTGGAGATGACTTAAATGTTGGCAGCAGTTGAATGTCATCCAGACTGACGTTGTTCAGGGCAGACGCTATAACGGAGGGTGGAGGAATTTAAAGTTAAATAAGTGTTTGTATGTGCTTATGATTTATTGACAATGTGAACTGTGGTTAGGATAAAACTCAACACTCTAAGTTGCTCGTTCACAGCGAGTCACACAATAATGAATATTTCATGTATTAATGTTACAAGAGAGAAGTGAGTTTGATTTTCACATTGAAAGATTAAACTTGAGTTTTACACCACCTACACTGGAGTGTGATTTGTTTCAGCAATACCATGCAGTTCCAAATAATTCATGTCTGCCTTGATATGACTTTACACAGCTTCCTCTACAGCCATATAAACATCTATTCATTTTCCAGGCAGCAGCAGCAGTCATGGTGGCATGAGATCCAAAGCCAACCTGCTGGACCACTGTGGTGGTGCCGTAGATCTCCATAATTTCCTGGATTCCTTGATCTGTGCCCATCTGCGTATCTGATGGCTAGCCTGCAGAGACTGCCTCTGTTATTTGTTCCAGCATATGCCGGTTAAGTCTATGTTACTCTCTGGGAACGTGGACCACAAAAATGCCCGGGGGGGATTGTCATCCTTAACTTGTTGTGAGTATATTTAGTTAGTTCAAAGGGCATAAGAATGGCATAGACAGAGGCAGACACAGAAACATGGAGAAAACTGACGCTGGAGAAAGGAGGAGAAACAGGGAAGGCAGAAGAAGCGTTTTACTGGAAACATGTTTTATTATGAACCTGAATTCCCTCTGAATAGTCTGTAATTGAAAAAATATGAAGGGGAAATGGTGGATTTAACAATAGGAGGTTTTTTGTTCGTCTGTCCCAAATCCTTAAATTCTTGATGCCCACATTTGCCTCCTTTTTAGCCAGAAGATGCAAACTTTAAGACTGTGTTCCTGTGTTATTCCAAATGTGGTAGTGATTTTTAGATAAAAATGCTCAGTTGTTCTGTGACACTTTAGCTAAATCGGTTTAACTGGTTGTGGGAAAATAATTAGCATGAGGATTTTTAATGTAATTTAACTAAATGCTGATCTTTATTCTTGTTTATGCCCAAAAATACTAAGAAAACGATATGCACATCATCTTCGTTTGAATGTTGGGATATTTTTTTGAACAATAAAAAAAACTATTTGTAAGAGCCAATTAAGCACACAGTCATATTTGGGGAAAATGTTTATGTTGGCTTGACATATTACATGGTGCTAAATTCCATTTATACTATTATTTTTGGATAGTTTCGTATATAGTGATATAGGTGGATTATGCTAAGGTTATGTTTCTGTTTACTACTTTTTGATGTAAAATGCTAGGTTTCCTATTTCCAACATGGTATTAGGGCCTTGAACGCAGCTTTCAGGACACATGGGAAAAAAGAGTTTTAGGAGCTATGCTAGGCTAGTTGGATGCTGGAAGTCTGCCAGATAGGATCGCAACAAGTTTTTGACCGTGTTTACTGTTTCGTGTTATATCAAACTTCAAGTCGGTCGAACGAGATGTATTTGTGGATGAAAATCACCTGCAGTGACGCTGTATTTTATTTTGAATAAACCCTCGTTCAAGTTTACCTGCCTCCCGTGACTACATTGGGTCTTCACAAAAGGTTTGGAATTAATTGGAACACGAGTCAGAACCAAGATACATTGCAGACTAAGTGGCCTAGGAACTTTGGACAATATTAAAACGGCCACTACAATATTTGTCATGCAGATCTTATGACTTATGTGCTGGGTTTGATTGAAACTTATATTCAAGTCTGTAAACACAACATGTCATGACGTCTCTTTCTCTTCTTGCCAAAAAATCTACAGAAATATAACTCCAGCCTCTGTTTCTTTTATACACCAAACAGTTTGACCAGACTCCAGCTAGGCATCTGACACATTATATCATTCTGTCCCTGCAGTCAGACTGATTAGGAGGTTGTAAAGCCACCTCATTGAAAGTGTTTGCCCTAATGGCTTCCAAATAGTCAGGGCTCATCTGACTAGGAGTTTCACAGGAATGTAGTGCATGTTAATAAAGGCCCAGGCCAATAGAGCATGAAACCCCACTGCTCTATGATGTAATGCCAATCAGTCTTGGATGAGAAAGGACCCGCAGAAAGCAGGTCTATGAGTGAACGTGTTGTCAGGTTAAGAAACCTTGCTACAAGATTGAAATCAATTCAATATTAACTTAAAGTCTTGTGAGGACAGTTGTACATTAAGAGTGTATATGTGAGTGCTTATCACTGTGTTTGTTTGTGTACCTGTGGATCATTTGACCAACAGCACTGCATTGCGTCTTCAACTAGAAGTAGCACAGAAACCTATTTTTTGAAAGACCTGTGATGAGCAAAATATGCATTCAACACAATTTCTACATCCAATTCATGTTGGTGAGACACTGAAAGTACACATCATTTTATGTCTGTAAGAAACCCCATTATAATATTATTTAAGGAGGACCAAACATGATAAATCCATAATTTGTTCATTCTCTTAAACATATTGTTTCACCTTCACTAATTAACTGTATATGTTATTGCTAGCACAACAAGCTGTAGACTTGCACTTTCCAACGTTTTCCTCAAGACTTTAACCTAGCCAAATACAGTTAAGTGTAGTTTGTTGAGATAATATATGTAATTGAAGTCGACGTTTCAGTTTTTTCCATGTAGTTGTATGGGGAAGTAATTTTGTAGGAGACTGTTGCTGGCAGAAATGTAAAAAAATGAACATTTATTTGAAATCATGTATCTGGTCACATAATTTGTAAGTCCAATGGTAACTTTGCTCTGGTTTGGGCACCATCAACTCCTTAAAAACGTATGGTTATTGAGCCACTCAATACTCAACTATAACTAGTTTAACCAGCTTTAGTTGCTGTCTGGTATTTGTGGCAGGCATCAACTGGGTTTATCAGAGTTTTTTCAGAGCAAATAGCTGCCTATGGGGTTTGACTCACTGCTGATGAGAGCAGTGAGAATCAACCAAAACAGAAAAAACGATTGGCCTTAAAACCAAAACAAACAGCTGAAAGTTGCTTCAAAGCTCCTTATAGCCGAGGGGAACTTTATATTTTAACCCTGCTATACAAAATCATTAAGTCATGAACACACAAGTCAAGTAAAGCAACTGAAATAACATGCATTTTCTTGGTGCTGATTTAACACACACACACACACACACACACACACACACACACACACACACACACACACACACACACACTTATCTCATCACTGGTTGCTCACACATCTGAATGCACACACATGATTTGCCTGTGTCTCTGGTTGCAGCGCAGCAGGTCAGGTATCAGACTGCAGGTGACAGTGTTAAAGCTGCAGCTCCTCCCCTCTCCTCTCCACCCTGCATGCCTGGAGGCAGAGAAGGCGGCTCGGGGCTGACTCATGCCATGCCAGAGATTCACACCAGCAATTTGAGCTGTCAGCGTGCTCATGAATCACCTGGCTAAGGCATCATTACTCTTGAAGATTTATTAGACACACATAGGCCAGATTTTCATAGTAAAGCAGCAAGTTGAAAAACCCTTGAGGGGTTGAGGTGCTAGTATGAGAATATGTGGGAAAAATAAGGGGGTAGGAAAATGGGGTGTTGGCGAGTGTGAAGATATAAAGAGAGCTTGATAGTGCTGTGGTGTTACAGGTATCAAGATCATTTTCTTCTGAAGTTGCTCAAGAGCCACTAAACACTAGAAACATGTTATTAATACTGATGGCAGCTGATCTCACCCTGACTCACAGGCATGATGTTTGCCAGCGATTGATCACTGCTGCAATATAAACAAATTTAAATAAAATGAAATAAATGCATAATGGCATTTTCCCAGGGATGAAAACAAAGAACTTGATAATGTTTGTAAATTTCAACTCTGTGGGACGAATTAGGTACTCTGATTCTGATTCATAAAGTTCATAATAATATTTTACCCTTTCTGCATCTGTGTGCATGGGTGAATTGTTACGGTTGTTTCTGTTACAGTAGAGATGTAGTATTAAAAAGTGCTAAGTGGCAGTAAATGATCTGCTCCTACAAAATGATGTGACTGAACCTGTGATTGTGCTTTTTTAATACTTGAATGGGTCAAATTAAGATGCTACAGTGGTAAACACTGTGGCACAATCCATAATAAAACAAGCAATCAGTTATTTGCTTTTACTATCCAGAGCAGTAGTACAAATACTTAAAAATCACTTTTATTTTTCATTATGTCTAACCTCTACTTATTTTTGCAACCAGCCTAGGGAATTAACCGTTTTGTTCTAGTTGTACATTCTAACCTTCAGGCCACATCCACTGTGTATCAAGATTGTATCTTTTTTATTCCGAGCTGGTTACAGGATACGTTATACAAAAAAAAACAAAAAAACAAGGCATATCGTAGTAAAACCTGCTTTTCACTAACGATCAAACAGAAGAATGATTCACATGATATATGCAAAATGAAATTGTGCAGTAAATTGGGTGAATTACAGAACAAGAGCAGAAATGATAAAACAGAGCAGAAACAGCACAACATTTAATACCATATACAGCACCAGAGAAGTAGGAATGACTGACTAGTCTGTGCAGATCCTGATGACTCCCATAAGGATCCTCATTAAGGTGGCGTGTAAATGAGCTAAAATTTTCAAATATCCAAGTGCCTGTCAAATAGTACAGTAGTTACCTGTCAAGCATCTTACAGCACCACCTCTCGACGTCCTGTCTCCATTTCACACCTTTAATGAAATCTCCTCACTCAAAGTGTAACCTGTTGCAATGTTGTTGATTTTCACCAACAAAACTTGGGATTTGTTCATCTCAGTGACACAATCTTGGCTCTTATCCAAGTAGCAGCTTTAAAGGGTGTTACATAAAGTTTAAATAACTGCAGCCCCAAAGCTCTGTATTTGTGTTTGTATATTTCTGAATGGAATGCAGGGATACCTTGATAAGAATGTATATTGCCTGTTGCAGAGATCCATTGTATTTATTTGTTTTAATTTACTTTACATATAAGCATAACATTGTGAAAATAGTTTGTATCAACTCACACATTGTCAGGTGTCATACCCGTTACATTCAGTAAAAGCATACTAACAAACTAAATGGTAATTTTGTATATGCTTTAAATTAAAAATATAGATGATTAAAAATGTTACTCAACTGTTGAGAGGAAATATTTAGTAAACAAAGATATCCATGTTGAGAAAATAGTAAGTCAATGTTATGCAGGTTGATCTCAAAACAAAATAAATAAGTCTAATAGCAAAACTAGGGTATCAAACAAGTCATAACCCAGAAAGTAACACCAGTAAAACACACATACATGCACACAGATGCCCTTTGGTGAATGTACTTAGCAGTGTGACATTTAATAAAGATAGAGAGAGACAGGCCTGTCTGGTCTCTCTGTCTGGCAACATTGGCCTCTCATTATTTACGAGGAGGCTGTGGGGTCTGACCCCCTGTGGCTTTTTTGAATTGAATTAGACACATGTTGGGCCCTTAAGACCAGAGACCTCCAAGATGAAGATTTGCAAAGGCGTTGTGACCCTTGTAAACATTCAACCTATCACAAAGAGGTGATGTTGCATGGCAGGAAGCATAGATGAATTTGGAAAGAGAGAAAGAGAAAAGAGAAACCCATGAAGGGTAGACATTGAGGATACATATCAAAATTCATGTGAAAAATAGAAAGAAAGATAAAGGGGCAGAGAGAAGAAATAGGACAATTGTAAAATAAGATGCACTGATAGCACTGTGCCTTGAGGGGTGGTTTTCTGAACCACCAGTGAGGGTGTGATGGCTGACCTCAGGCATGCTAACCTCAGGCTGTTACTCTGTCGGTTAGTCTGTAGCTCACCAATCTGACAGAAGCAGCAAGTCCTCTATTGTACTGGTACACATACAGGATTAGCCAAAGGCTTCATGTTCACTTTGGGAAACAAAGGCAGCTCTTTGATAGTTAATTCCTACAACTCATCATCTCTTGCCTTCAATTAGCCCAACTCTGCATCTGGTCACTGACTCACTTACCGGCTTCTCTTCATCTTTATCTCCCATTACCTGTGGCATCCCTCAAGGTGCAATACTGGGCCCCTGTATTTTCTTTATTTAACTGATGTTATTTTCATAGGATTTGTTTATTAGGAGATAGAATTACTTGATTGTGTCAGAATGTTTTTACTACTCTGTTATAGTAGTTTGATGTTCAAAAGATTGTCCAAGGCAACATTAAAATAGAAATTCCAGTATTTTTATATTGTTGCCGATTTGGACCATAACTTATACCGCTTCCACTGAAAATCAGTTAGGTTTTAGTTACGTGCTGCTGTTTGTTTAATTTAAAATGAGTTCTAAGTGCGAACTGGTTTTATTTTCCCTTGCCCAAAGCCCAAGTGGTGCCACATCATTATGTCCCCATTTAATTTGCTGAGGTTCAGCAGCATTTTACGTCTGCTGGAGTGTTAAGTTGCAATGTTAGCAGAAAGAACTGGTTTGCAATCAGGCATTGGGCCCTGACACTGCTTTGGTGGAAATGGGGTCTTATTCAACCTCACTCTGCCCATCATAAGGATTTGGCAAATGGAACTGATTGGCTTAGACAAAAAGTTTCCTCAGAGTTATCTCCTTTTTAAATGTTCCAAGCCTTTACAACTGAGCTGCAAGTGAAAGCAGTTCACAAGGTGTTTTTGTAGAGCACCATCTCTAACAAAATGTCCCCTTTTCCAGTCCTGATGGTGTCATTTTGTAGTACTTCTAAGCCAGGATGTTTTCTGTGAGTCACCACAAATCTAGCACTCAGTGGGTTTTTGCTCGTTCATATTTACCTTCATTATTTAACCAATTCAAAGCAAAGTCAGGTTTCATAATTTTTTCGAATGACTAAACCCAAGCGTGAAAATCATAAAATGGCATGACTTTGTCATCGTGAGATCCTCTACTCTTTGACATTTATAGATATTCCATGTCAGACATCAGACAAAGTGGGAGAGAGGAGGAGAGATAAGGCATAACAGAGAATCAACTCAGAGTGACATTTCAAAGCTGGCCTGCAGTGATCTGCTGGTAGATCCATCAATGTCAACACCATAAAGCTCTCATCAAAGCATCTGAAAAAAAGAAACGCACTAATCATGTCAACACTGATATGTCAAGCATTCAAAAAGAATATTTTTAGTTTAAAACATCACCCTTTTCTAATTAGAATCCCCCTTTGTGACCCGGTGTCTTTAATCTCAACATCAGTATTTTTTCATGATAACATGTCTGTTGTTTTTTTGCAGGAATTATTCATCTCATTATTTTACTTTACAGGCTTTGGGTGTTATACAATGGTGGAATGCACATTTCCCTCAAGTACTGTACCTACAGTGCAATATTGTACTTCAGTATTGCAATGTTATGCATCTTTATACTCCAAGACATCTCAACTCGTGGAGTATAATGTTGTATTTTTTAACTCCATAACATTTGTATTACATTTAGTCAGATTATAATTTTCCATTTCCTTCCTGCCAAATCAAAACCATGTGACTCCAGCTGTGTTGATTTTTAATGTGTGATTATAAACTGAAGGATAAAGTGTTCATCTATCGGGTTAGACATTTTTCCTTTTCATATTATTATAGATTATACCAAACAACAGTATATAAAGAAATTAAAATGAGCCTAACCTAAAATGTCTACAGCAGTAAAAAGAAACATACAAATCGATGCAGCATTTTAAGCCAAAAACATTGAATGTAATGCATAAAACAAACACTGACAGGAAACCTTTTTACTAGGCACTGAATAGCTTAACTTCTCATTACTCAAGTATTATTGCTGATAATAATCTTACTTTATCTGTTTAGTACTTTACCCAGTGGAGTAGTTCCCAGAAAGTTATAATACTTCAGTAAGATTTTATACTTCCACCACCATTTGAAGCATTATTCTTAATTGCCTAAATGTTCTATACATATATAAATAACACATCAAGTAATGTCAGTAAATTAATTTGTATGATTCATTTACACTCATTATTCTATCTGGTAAAAGTGGCAAACAGTCTGGTCCATCGGCTCTTGGCAGATGTGGTATCTTAATATGCAGTATGGACATTGATTCATTCTGTTTCTGACAGGCTTTATGTGACTTACAGTTAAATTGCAATAATAAAAGAGATAATCACCACACTCTCATCTGTGCTGTTGGTCCTCTCTGACAGTGGTGCAGCAATAGAATTGCTTTTCTGCCTGTAGGGCTTAATGTTGACCTTGTCAAAAAAAAGACTGAAAGGTGTGAAACAGATGATTGGTGGCAGGTGCAGTTTTTTCAGAAGTGTGTGGAGAATTTCAACAATTCACAACTCACTCACAACTGAAGCTATTAGTTTGCCTGTAGTGGCAAAAAATATTCAGAGGGTCTAATTGTCTGTTGGAGTTTTAGTGCTTGTTTTTTTTTTTTGGTGTGGAACAGGCTGAGCAAAACACTGGAGATGCCACAGATAAGGAATGCATGTTCTTTGTTGTTTGTGTGACTCACCTGAATTTAAAAATAAATCATCAAGACAGACCCTATAACTTCAGAAAGAAATGTGTTTACATCTTGTAAGTGAGTTTAGACAGAGGTGGATTACAGTCAACGATGGGCACTTTTAGCAAATGTGTCGGACCACCAAAACACACACAACCAGCTTAACATTTTACACACAAAACTACTTTTTAAGATATTCGTTGATAAAGATGTGTTTGTGAGTGTACTGACACCTTAGTGTGGCCATTGAGAACAGGTTAACCTGTTTAACTTGAGCTTTATAGCAATATTTGTACAAAACTATATGACAGCAACTCCTTTCAAGACAATGCTGATAAGAGATGGGACAACATTCTAAATGCATACACAAACAAATGGATGAAAGGTAAAAATAAGCAAATTAATAAATAAATAAAACAGCCATTTAGGTACTGGCAAGGACCCTATATCAGACATTATGTAAGCATGTGATCAAAGTACTCAAAGTGAAATAAATCTTGTTGCAACCTTTCAGTTTGAATTATTTTTGTCTTAGGTTTGGAAACTTCATCAGATCCCCCTTTATTGAACATGACACTGATGATGGTGATTGACTAAGACAACAGCAGTATAAAAAAAAATTGCTTTTTGTTTTTTGCAACGTGCATGGTAGAGTTATGGTATTTACATTTGAGTAATAAATTATAAACTCTGCACTTGGCTTTGCTCTGATAAAAGAGTAGCAATGCATGCAGTTTGAAGAGGGTCTAGTTTTGACACGTTTTGTGCTCTCTCTCTCCCTCTCTCTCCCTCTCTCTCTGTTTGTACTTAAGAATGTGACTCCCACTGCTGAATCCAGGCCTGGTTAATTGCTGTGAGTGAATAAGTCATAGATGGCAGCAGAAGGCCCTTGGGGCGCAGATCGTTTTCATCCTTCCTCAGCCTCACCGCCCTACTCAGGTTTTGGCTTTTTACCAGCCCAGCTCATTTTCAGTGGGAATTGTCTGGCATTGCTTACCAGTGTACTCTGTCAACAGCTGTTATACTAACCTGCCATATTTGTAATTAAAAAAGAAACAGTGGAATCATAACGGTGTTAACACCGCACGCATGAGCAGATGCAGTTATGAGTCAACACACTTTACTTGTGATTAAAAACACTCTTTCAGTTTGGTCTCAATAAAGCAATGATTGTTGAAAAAAGCATTCATGTTACCTCTCATGCTTTTAGTTTGTTTTTAGAGCAGATTCCCATTTTCCTTTATTATAATCCACTGAGCTGGTGGCAGGAATCTGGTCCCCCTAACCCATCACCTATGTACACTTGCCTAACATTTCAAATCAAATACAAACTACGGAATTTCTAGGGGTCATGAGTTTATTTACTGGGCCTCAAGTGTACAACTGTCTTATGCCTGTGTAACAACATCTTTTTTTACCACAAACATTTATTTTGTGTCTCCCTGCATTTCACTTTTAAGATAACGTCACATCGACCAGTAAACTGAATGTTTATATACAACACTCATCTTCAACATCTCCACAAATTTAAAAGGTGACTACTAACTTTTCAGTCAGTAAATCAGCGCTGTCGGTTCAGTAAGTCATGCAGACCTGCACTGTTCTTCCTGATTCGCCTTAGGGCCGTGCTGCCAATCACTCAGATAAATAAGGAGGCTCAGGCTGATGGGATTCTCACAGAGATCCAACTTATGGTAAATATCTCAAAAGCTTGAACATAGCTACCTGTCAATCAGCTTATCTGTAGCACCCTAGCCAGTCACGCGATGGCCTACAGCACATCTGAACACATGGCAGCGACGCTAATTTATTTATTTAGTTTTACTTTTAATAATGGTGTCCTTTATTTGTAGTTTGTTGGTAGATTTACTACAATGGTAGGCATTTTTGGAATCTCAAAGAAACATGATCAATAATGAAGAAACTTACGGAATATTTCTCGTAATATGTAATGCCATATTGTTGAGAAAGCTTTCTGCATCCCCACAGAAAGGATGTTAGTCCTATAGGTATTCTACAGGTCATTTAGTCGTAATTTAAGCAACGTCTGGAGTGGTTTGCTTTTTGTTAACCCTACACTCTCTTGCCCCAGGGTTTTTTCCTCTGTGATGCCTATCATGTTGTTTACTGTAAACAAAAGCTGAAAGGGATTGTATCGAGCCGCGGCGCTTTCGTTTGACAACGCTGATTAGATATGACATTAAAAAAAACAACACAAAAGAACAGTTCCATGAGAGCATCTCCAAAGAAAGAAATCAAAAGTTTCATTTTCGCCTTTTATTCATGTTCTCTTTCCCTCTGATTGAAACAAAATGGGTGAACCCTCTTCTCTCTTACCCACACTTCACTTCCAGTTTTGGACAGATATGACTGTGGCAAGGGCAAACCTAAAACAGTGACAACCCTAACTCTGTATAGAAGACTATTGTTTTCTAGTCTTTCTTGAGCTCTGCGTTTTTAATTTTCAAATTATATATTAAAATTTCAAAGCATCCTTACCACATGAGTATTCGCTCATAGGATGCCATGCATGAAGACAAAGAGAGTTACTGATTTCAATTGTGTTCTGTCGTTTCTTGTTTAGTTTGGTTTGCTCATAGTTTGAAGTGGGGGGCATTATGCACAAAGTTAGCGTAACATAAAAGACAGATATTTGTTTTCCTTTCCAGCATCCAAGACCCTCCCATAAGTCACAAATAAGAGGTTTGCACATCTTTTCCACAAAATCATTTACACATCCAAACACAATATCGCAGCTGCGGACCATGCAAGTGATGGGACTCATTGGAGAGGTGTAGTTTTTATTGTGTTTCTACTGCACATAAATCCTCCTCCTATGGCCTAATGAAAGAGCAGGTTCCGCAGGTGAAGCCCTCAGGGAGAAGAGGAGGAGGAGAAAGAGAGCAGGAGAGAGCTAAATACAGCAAGAAGGTGCCATTCAAAGAAACTTAATTCAAAGAAGCAAATATGATACATTTGTGTGATATAGTTTTTCTTTCAAAATCAATAAGTACTTTTTACTTTTTTTAATTAGCTGCAAGAAATCTAAAATCAAAACAACTTAAAGAAAACATTCAGATATGGTGCAGTTGTTACGCTCCACTATAATGAAACATTAGATTGTGTTTCCTCGTGTTCACCTGAAGTGGTACATAATGATAATTAGCAAAGAGGTTTAGGGTAATGCCGGCACGTTCCAAAGGCCCATGTTTTTGCCTCAGAGCACTAAGGGAAAGGATAAGGTAAGAAGAGCCGCTAAGTTACCACTCCAGTAGATTACATGGCGAATCATGTAAAAGAAAGCAGGTCCCTTAGGCAGGGCACCATGCGCCATATGACTTTTTCTCTTTGGCCTGAAGGATTTCATTGGAAAGGAAAACTATTATGTTGTGATTGAGTTTAGGTTGTTGTTGGAATGCAGGAATGAATGTGGTTTCTGCACTACCTATTGTATTAAAGACTTCCACCCCAGCCCCCATCACACACACACACACACACACACACACACACACACACACACACACACACATACACACACACACACACACACACACACACACACACACACACACACACACACACACACACACACACACACAGGTAAGTCAAAATGTAAGTGGATGGCCAGGTCCCGGGTAATTAAAGGAGATGCTGATCTTTGTGACCTCACCACACCCGACACTTAGCCTGGCATGTTGTCTGCATATAGCAGCCCTGCCCAACCATGTATACATGACAAAAGAGAGGGTCACAAAGCCAACAGGCCTTTGTGTGGTTGTGTGTGTGAGAGAGAATGAGAGAAAGAGAAAACAGAAAGAAAGAAAACAGAGATTATCAGTCTCATACTGTACCTCATTAAAGTTAACTATTCATTACTTATACCAAAGTTCACTCCGCTCATTCTCACCAGTAACTCATGAAACACTTGAACATACCTTCTCTTTTTGCTTGTGAACAAAGTGTCTTGTGAAATACCTTCATCACTTCTGTGCTAAATTACACAGAAATGATGATGGATGTTTGTTGACAGACGCTTTCTGGTTTGTCGGTGAGAAATTAACAATAGAAATGCTTTGTTTTGGTTCTGGGCAATGCTTAGGAGAATGAAAGATATGTGGCAGTTGCCAACACCAGAGGGCTCTCTTTCTCTCCAATGTATTAGCTTATGGGCTCCAGTAAAAAAGGGATATGGGAGCAAATATTTCATGGTAGTAATATAAGGTAATGTACATTCAACTGGTTAAAAGTGAAAGTAAATATTTCAGATTGGTTGCCAAAACTAAATATATATATTTGTTGTTGATATATTATAATGATTAGTTTGTGTGTATTATACATATGGTTAGAATTAGATTCCCAGCTACAAACAAAAGAAATGAATGCAGTGCTATTTAACTTTATTTGTATGTATTATTGTCATTATTGAATATAGAGAGGGTGTACTTAAAGGCATTCAAGTAACGTATCATATGTTTCCCTAGCGTACAAGAAACTGGAGCAGAGGATAATCTGAATAAAGCAGGGACACTGATTGTAGCCTTGCTGGTTGCTCACAGCATTTTCCAAACAACCCTGTGGGAAGTGTTGGTTGATAAAATGTTCTTATAAATGATGCAGATTTCTCCCCATTGTCAGACTTAATCATACTTAGATATGTGGGACTGAATATCAAAGAAAGCTGTTGGAAGCCAGTGACCTGCCAGACATGCCATCTTTGATAAATGCCATGAGTATCTTAATGTTCACATGATGCTAGGCAGGCATTCCTGCTGCAGTGCCTCGCTCATTGTGCACTTCAAAGTTTCCTTCTTTACAAAATACTTGGGTATCTGAGCTTTCTTGACTCAAAATGAGTTTCTTTGACATTCTATTTGAATAGCGATACAAATATGTAGAACAAAAATCATTTCAAATCGTCCATGCACTAAAATGCCTTTTTGTGATGGCGTAGTAATGAAGTAACTCAAACATATCAACACACACATAAAGTATTCGTCAGGGAGTTCTTTTTTTCCTTCATACCTTTGTTTTGTTGTAATTTTTGTAAACTACACATTGACATTGTGAATTCTTAGTTTTATTGAAAGAGCATTTTTTTCAATTACTTATTTGATGTTTTTGGATGATTTTCCTCAAGTTGACTGACTGACTTAAGGGAATCAGTGAGATAACTGTCAGGAAAGCCACAGAATGATGCAAATGCCTAACTTGCACGAGGAATTAATACAAGAAAGGTTAAAGCCTATAATTATTTGCAACTGGAGATGTGAGTTTGAACATAACCCTTATGTAAGTTTTTTAAAAGAGGATCTGCTTTACAAATGTGCAGATGACAACTCAAACTTTGCAGGTTCAAGCCGCAAAATACTGCATTATTAGATGAAAGATAACCTCTCTGAAACTGTCATGACTTTGTTTTGGTTTGTTCAAGGCTGCACTTTAACAGCGGCTTAAAGTTTATATCCTTAATGCTACCAGGGATGTACTATTTGTTCTGCTTCATTTAACACTAAAGTAGTTGTAAATAGTCAGAATAACTCACCAACAAATGCTAGATTTCCATGCAGCAGAGAAGCTGTAAAAAGTCAACTTATTGCTGTTTCTTGCTCCACAGAGCAGCACAGTGAGTAAAAAAGGAGCACGGGCAGTTACCAAGCAGAGATTCTTGCATGCAGCCAGGCAGCCAGCATGAGCACTGTGCCCCCTGAGGCTCTCTGCCACAGCGCTGGGGCAGGTTACACACTTTGCCTGTGTGTAATTCCCAGTGACAGTGCTGGCGCCCGGGGCCAGACCTGTAACCCTCAGCACAGCCTTCACAAACAGGCCCCGAGAACACAAAAAACCCACGAGTTCCAGTTCAGGTTCTGTCTCTCGCTTTCGTCTCTTTCCTCCCTCTGTCTCTACCGCTCTCTCTCTTCATATTCACTGTGGTCCGCTGCTGTAAAATGACCCTTGGTTCAACCTTTTTTCTGTCCACCGGCCATTTTTTTTAGATCACTTCCCACTGCTTTTGTTTATCAACAACACAATGTCATGTAGTTAATTTTTATGCCTGCCCCTGCAGACAAAACTGTTTCTGTGGGTTGAATTAAGTGGAATTGTGTTTTGGTGATGCCTTGGTGTAAATAACTATTTTGTTGAATTTAATAATATCTTTAAAATGTTAACGTAAAAGTTAAACACCCAAACTAAAGGACTGCTTATTATTTGGTTGCTGATTAAAAGGTGTGTTGAGATCTGACTGAACAACACCTGAATATAATTTTGAATTGTACACAGTGGCTCTGATATAATTAGTGCCTTTTGTGATTGAACATGTGGAATTCATGTCCTGTAGGCAGTCTACTTGTCAAAGGACATGGATTTTTTTTCTTTTATATGCTTGTGTTTGTGACTCTCTCTTTCTCTGTCTCTCTCTCTCTCTGCCTCTTTTTCTATGCTCTGTGGTTGACCCCCTGCAGACCTCAAGGCGAGTATTTGACTCTGCATCGCATGAGAACACTGCCGACTTTCCACCCTGATTAAAGCCACTGCCAGAGTGAGTCATAGCCAGACTTACTGTGTGTGCCTACACCCTGCCTCTCTGCCCTGAATACTCCTTGTCTTCCTTTCAAGAAACATCTAAAAGGGGTTAAGATATACTATCAGCTGGGCTGCCTCGTCAGGTTCACTTAGCAGGAACATGAGGAACTGTACTCACAGTGCTTTCTGAGGAACGCAGAACACCTGAGGCAGGAGAGAAGAATTCTTAATGTCACAAATGAATATGCAAATATTGCAGAATGTCATAACACATGCCTTAGTCATCCTGTGATCCAAGAGCAGACGGGATGCCAGGCAGCTATCGCTGCACCAGTGATGCCTGAAGAACACACAAAGGTTCACCATGAACAAGTGAGAGAGTAGAGCTTTCACCCAAACTATGCAGATTTGTGATTATATACAATATTTCTGGAAGAGCTTCCATTTTGAGATAGTAAATTGTGTAACACTCTGTACAACCAGGAAGTAAAAAATACAGAAAAGTAAGAGACAAAGCAAAAAGAAAGAAACCTGGTCTTACATATTGTTCCCCTTTAGCAGAAAGGACCAAGACTCTCAAACAGTCATGAGCCTCTGGCAAAACAGATTCATCGTCATCACCATCAGTGTGTCCCCTCTGGACCAATCTGTCCCATTTCCCTTCATCCGGTAAATTGGCTTTCTTGTTCAAATTCTTCTGTAGTAACAACTTTTAACCTCAAATTTAAAACAGCATTACATGTTCGTAACATACCAGGTTGCGTAACATTGACAGGTCTGAGCATTTCGTTTTGGGGACACACCTGTGGTAACTCTTTGAGGTTTTGTAGCGCTGAATGACTCACACTATCTATTCTTAATTTCTTAGGCTTATTAACTGAAAAAACACTTTCTGTGGAAAATCAGCTGTAGTGAGTCACCTGAAATCTCCATTGTGGCACTGCCCTATTTTATTTAACGGTCATAAGCGATGAATCAAAAATGTGATTATATTTTTTAAAGATTGTTACATTATTTGTAGTTCAGTGACAAGACACAAACTCAAGCTATACATAAGTAACATTAGGATGTCTAACAAATACACTTATTTTAAACCAAAGTATGATCTTTCTTAAACATAACCAAGCACTTTTGTTGCATAAATGTCACTGAGTAGTGTTGTTTGAATTCACAGTCTCAGTTCTTTATTTTGAGCATAGAGTACATGTAAAACCGTAAAGCAAAAATAATTGTAATTCAGACCAAATGTCACCTTATTTAAGATTTTGAGAACCTCACATATTTGATTTCGTGACACATCACACACAGAAATACACTTCTCTTTTGTATCTGACTGTAAAATATCCTTCTAAAGATTAATCTAGTGTTTGTCTTTTGATTGGCTTGCTCCGTTAAGGCCGCCATCTGCTGAATGTCATCACCTTTACTAAGAAATGTTGCTGTGTTGCTTCCTGTTAGTTGCGGCAGCAGATTTCCAGAGATCTTGTTACATCTTTAGCTGGCATTTTGCATGAGCAACGTGATGGAACGTTCAATAGTTAATATAGAAATAAAGCAAGCATGTTTTCATTCTGTCTATGTTGCAATATGCACAGTCGCAGTGACAGGCAAAAGGATCCATGCACAACCCCCCCCACACACACACACACACACACACACACACACACCATGGCTTGCATACACATTCACACACATACACACACACATGTGGATGGAAGTAATTAGAGTAGAACAAAGCTGAAAAATTAAAGTGGGAAGGAAATGTTGAAAACACAAGTTTGGTAAATGACCTCATAAACACCCAGTCTTCGCCCTCATGCTCTCTCTCCCTGACTGTCTCCCCCTCTGTCACTGTTTTACAATAGTTTCAGTTTGTTTTCCCTTAGTTTTGTTGTAAGATGTAAATGAAGGACATCAAAAGACTCCCCCTCCCTCCCTTCTTGTTTCCCCCCTCCCTCTCTCACTGTCAGTCTTGCTTGGCTGCTTACTCTCTTCATCTGGTCCTCATATGGGCTTCATTCCCCCCCTACTGCAATCCAGCCCAAAACTATTTCCTCTTTCAATTTCCAGGGGAAGTTGTTAAATGGTTTTCTCCACCAAACAAGGCCTTTTTCTCTCTCTCTCTCTCTCTCTCTCTCTCTCTCTCTCTCTCTCTCTCTCTCTCTCTCTCTCTCCCCCCCCCCCTTTTTTTCTTTGCGCATGGCGAATCATGGTGCACACACTCATTCCTGTGTTGTTCAGTATGCAATAATGAACTACCAAGACATAAATCCAGGGGGAGAAAAAAACCAACTCCACGCTGAAATGATAACAAATACTGTGAAACATGCCATTAGGAATTCTAATCATTTACATAAATACATTAAAAGTAATGGAAATAGAATCATCAACAAAGTAAAACTGTTAAGTAGTTGGAGAATCTATACTAAAACACACACACACACACACACACACACACACACACACACACACACACACACACACACACACACACACACACACACACACACACACACACACACACACACACACACACACACACACACATAGCCTGTTTGTCCCGAGTATGCAGTCAGGCGGGAAGACAAGCTATAGCCACAGGGCCAGAGAAGCATGCTCATCTGAAGGACAAACGCTAACCAGGCAGACTTTCCCCATCTCCCTCCATCCCTCTCGCTCCTCTCCACCATGCTCTCCGCCTGCTCTGTGCCCTCTAACCTCGCTACCAGTACAGGGAACAGAGAAAGAGGGGATCTATAAATCCACCCCCTCCACCACATCTCCTCTCCACCCCCCCCATTTGTCTGTGGAGAAAGGCGAAGCGAGGCGTGGCTGGAGGTGGTGTGTAGCAGGTCTTCAGAATAAGCTGTGATGACAGGTGTCACTGGGTCTCATGGGCGGACCTGTGACGAGTGTCCTGCTCACTTACAATCCTCACTTTGGCGCTTTTCACAAGTCACGAACTGATGAGTGCCAAAAGAGGTGGTACGGGGATTCATTCGCCCGATTTGTGTTCCCTTTACGCTGGTGTGTGTGTCTGTGTGTGTTTGTGTGTGTGCACATGCATGCCCATGATGCCAAGCGTCGAAACCCCTCCATGGCTGCACAAGCAAACTTAGATACCGGTGTTCATGTGCACATATCCACACATATACACACACACTCTCCCTCCAGCCTGGCACTACACACACGCCGGCTGCCAAGCCAGTTTAGTGTAGTCCAGCAGAGCTCTGTCTCAGGGCAGGGACACTGCAAACAAAGCCCTTAGCTCCTCAAAGCAGTGGGTAAATTCGATGTGCCGGAGGAGCAGAGGGAAGAAACTCACAGACACGTCTGTCTAGTTTAACATGATGTACTAAAAGGCTTTGCCGGGTGCAGAGAGGTTGTTCACACTCCTTAAAGTCTCAGTCCGATGATAAATGACGACCAAACAACTTCAATTAGGATAGTTTTTATTTTTAAATGCGCATGGTCTCATGTTGGCTTCTTAGACAGGCGCACAATCGGCTCTGTGAACCAAATTAATTGTTAAAGAAACTGCATTTACTTGTTGTTGCCACCGCTTTAAGTGCCAAGCATCTCTTGTTAAGTCAGTTTGTATTGTTATCATGTGAGATCACAGGGCTTTCATGCTTTTTTTCACAGTTAGCATGTGATGCAGCAAGGAAGCATAGAGAAAGGCTGTTCAGGAAAAAAAAAAAAAAAAGTAAAATCAAGCCCAAATTAATAAAAACGATAAATGATTATATTATGATTTCACAAAATATGATGTTGCTGGATGGGATTATTATTTTTGATAGAATTAGGACACAAATAACTATTGAACTGTCCCTATGCCTCCTATGACGTGATCAGAGCAGGACATAGGGGCCAATGCAGCCTGAGAGTAGCTGACCATTCATCAGATCATGGCGATTACTGCATTTCCATTTAAGTGGGGCCCCAGTGGGGATACACATACTCATCAGGTCTCTCTTTTGTACCTGGACCAGGGGCTGCCCTGCCTTCTTTTATTCTGGAGCCTTGGTTCGAGGACGCTAATGAGCACAGGCCTGGTACGTCTGTTCACCGGGAGGGCAGCTCCTATTCATCCTACGGTCCTTCTTGGAAATCCCATGCATGAACCGAAGGCCACGCCTACGGTCAGTCAGTAAACACAGCACTCCTCCTTTGCTCTCTCGCCCCTCCGAGTTTGCTCTCCCTGCTATGGCACACAAACAGCCAAAGCCCAGTTCCACCTTTTCACACTGTGCCGGGCTCAAAGGGAGGCTGGCGGGGGGTGTAGAAAAGAGCTGTGTTCAAACATGTCTTTAAAAAAGCGAGGGGCGGACTTGTTAAATGCAGGCCAGTGTAGCACCGCTGCACAGAAGGGAGAGAGAGGAGTGAAGCTGCAGTACTGAGGCTACTGCTGAAGGCCTTTTAGGTATCACTGCCACTCAGGCGCTTCGTAAAGCCATTTTAAATGCCACCAAAGCTCTTTAACACAGCTATGTGTGTGTGTGTGTGTGTGTGTGTGTGTGTGTGTGTGTGTGTGTGTGTGTGTGTGTGTGTGTGTGTGTGTGTGTGTGTGTGTGTGTGTGTGTGTGTGTGTGTGTGTGTGTGTGTGTGTGTGTGTGTGTGTGTACAAAGAGATGCCTGTCCAGTAATTAATTGTCATGTCTTTTTGTTATCATTATTTAATCAACAATGTCAAAGAATTGTATATATTTAATATATATCCATCAATAAAATGTAATAATATGTTATGGTAATACAATTTAATACATGTTTAGTTTTTTAGTTTTGTTATGACTTATTTTTGTTGTTGTCTTGTGACAGAGGCATTGCTTATTGTTTTATATATTTATTTAAAAATCAAGTGAATGTTTTTTTCAGTGCCACTGATGACTTATAAAGTGAAGTGAACCCAGTGTTGTATGGCCTTTTAAATCTCAATCTGTGTTACATATCCTTGTGATTTCCAAGCATAACTGACTCTGAGTTAATACAGCCAGTGACATTTTCACCATTCACTGAATGCAATTAATGTATGTCTTTCCAAAATGCCAAGTTTTAACCATCATGTTTTGTGTAATGTGTGTGCAAATTTCCATATTTCCTAATTTATAAAAATCATATTTATTTTCTTTATTATAGCATTTCATTTTTACTCCAACTAAATAACATAGTCAAAAACACCTAACTCTGTTTGACAGATTCACTGAAGATATTCATGCAGATTACATTTTCTTTCACTTAAAAATTCTCCTCTTTGTGTTGATGCAGTCTATGAGAGTAAACATGTGTTTAGTTATTTTGCATGTCAAATAACAGAAGGTTTTCACGGTTGACTTTGTGCAGCACTACAGGAAGACGCTGCCTTGCCCCGTTTGTCACGCCTGGACTCTGTCACAGCCTTGTCACGGCTTTGATCTCCGACTGCTATAGCTCCTTATAGGAACCTCAGGAATTAGGTTAATTTGCATTAATAACGAGGGTATGTTTAATGTCTTAATGAGGGGTGTTGGCGTAGAGTGTGCATTGTCTCAAAGTAATTAATGAAGGGCATGGCTGATATATGTCACATATGAGTGTTTGTAGACACAAGCTATAGGAGTTTTCAGTAACACACACAATTGTGCTTATCCTATAGTTTATAATGACAGTTTGTGCTTTATTCTTCAAATTAAATTGGATTACTATTTATTTATTTCTTATGAATTCCCTAAAGTATTCAGATATACTTTGTGAAATTGTACATGAATATATAGTGTGTATGTAAAAAAATTTCCTGTACACATTTGACTGCGCTAACCATCTCCATGCACGCTCAGGACGCTCAGAGAGGACATTTGCATTTATGCAGATTAAATTAATCTGTTGATCTCCGTGTCTGTCTAATGAAGAAGGCATCGTGGGGTGTGGATTTGAATGTCTGTATGCATGAGGAGGACGGGTTAATTAGGGAAACTGCGCCTGGGCTTCCCTAAAAGGTCACACTTTGCCAAAGGCTTGAATACATTCTCTGCTCTTGACATGCCACAAAGTGACAAGTGCAATGACAGATTTTTTTTTTTTTTGTACTTAAAAAAAAAAAGAGAGAGAGATGGGGAAAGATGTTTACGGCTGGGTTAATTTTAAATACTTTATGTGTTCCAATTTTTGCCTCTAATTAATACATAGCCCCATGGAGAGTTCATTACTTTAATTCAATCAGGCCTATTTAATGCATTGTTGAAGATTCTACTCATTTGGAGTTAAAGCCATAATCTGGCCTAGATTTCACACTCCTGCATATAATAACACATCTATATGTCTTCTAATTGCGAATATTGTCCTCCACACAAATGTGGACACAAGTGTTGAAAACAATATTTTCTTTTTTTTTCATCACAAGACTCAAACATGGGTGTGAAAACATTTTCCTCGCTTTGTAATTTCTTTCGCTGTCACTTCCCACTCTCTGCGTTGTCTGATTGTTATTGCTTCCTTGTCTCATCAAATTATGAAAAAAACAACCTACCTGACAGACATGGCCACCGGCACAAACATACATATACTGTATGCGTGGTTTCTTTCATACAGAGGGAAGGAATAGAAGGAATAGAAGCTCATTGACTAAACAGAAAGAGATAATGAATTTAATATGGTACCAGTTATACAAGCCCTTTGAAATATCCCCTTAAATATGTGTGAGTCTGGTTTAGAAGTATTTTATTTCACTGTCCTCTAGTGAACCCCTTTTATTGCAGGAATAACCATAAACCCAAAATTGGAAGAAATTATCAACTTCTTACTCTTTTATAAACCAATACTAACCATGCTTTAGTCACAAACAATATGTAACACAGCTTTCATGGTTTAATGTTCACAGCCACATGATTGCCTCTAAAGACCTGTGACAGCGACATCGACTGCTAAAAATATCCACTCTGGTCTCATGCTTGAAGAACCAGATCCATTATGGTTTGTCTACTTACAGATAAGGTTACTTTGTTGAAAATTTCTCCCAATAAAACTCATCTAATCTCAAATTCTTTAATATATATCTTTTATATATTTTGGGTTTTTTTTGTCTGCTTATCTTTCAAATTCAAACTAATAATTGAACCGTTAGATAAGATGAGATATTCTCTACAACAGCTTGCCATTTATGACTTAAATAAAGGACAAAAACTTCACTTTTTTATTCATATCATGTATCACTCTTTTTTTTGTTGTTGTAATGATGCAAACATGCTGCTCTGCTCATTGTAAACATCTCAGAACCAGAGAGCAAAAACACTGTTGCCCAACTTGAGCAATGTTTTAATTTAACAAGGTCCAGTTAGAAACCCCCGCATACGTTTTGAGGACTAATAGTTGGGAAAATATCAGGGTTTTCAGTATTTTGAGAACTATTCAAAAACAACACAAAAGCTTGGCAAAACTACTTTCCTATGGTGAAGCATATAAGCTGGTAAAAAGCATGTGGGGAAAATTAGAGTCACAATACAGAACCAGTACAAACTAAACCACACAAGTGCCTCTCTTTTTCCCTCCACCAACTCTTTTTCTCTCTCATTCATTTCCCCACAAGCCAAATTTGCCAAAAACCTTTTAACACTAAACACCATTGAGTGTATCTGATCTGTTGTGTAGTCTAGCCTTCATTGAAACACATGAAAAATAACAAGGTAGATACAGATAATCAAAAGGGTTAAGACATTCTTGCTTGGACAGATGGTATTGTTATATGCAGGAACATGCTTAACATATAGAGTAAAGCAACACTTGATAATGTTGATACAGTTTTGCACTTTGGATCAGTGGTACTATCAGCAGTGAATCTAGCTTGAACTCATTGTTGATTTGTGGATTCATTTCTATAAATCTGCTCTTACAAATACGACAAGCTTTCTAAACACACTTCTAGTCATGCTTAAAGAATTGCTTTGTCATGTGTTCTGCTGCCACCGACCTTTGAATCTAAAAGCACCTGAGATAGTAACGAGTGGGCTGGTATTAACAGATTTCATAGCAGCCATTGTAATGCACCATGAATCTGGACGAGCCAAATCCCTCTCCGGGCCTACCTATCCAAACCACAGCCTCTCACTTTGTTTGAATAATATAAAAAGAGAAGTTTGTGCTGACACAGAAAATGACACAAAGCAAACAAGCACAGTGTAAGTGCCACAAAGGATCCAAAAGATAAACATGTATGACTGAATAAATGGATTACATGTTCCCCTTGACAAAGTAGCTTTCTGCACCTCTGGGATTTTGGAGTTTGCCAAGTGTTGAATGCCACACCCGGTCGAGTGAATAGATTTGGAGGAGAGGGGGTGTGCTGACTGATCCTTGCAGCTTTACGGTTGGAGTCAGTTTCCAACTCAGTGGTCATCAGTTTCGTTTTGCAAACAATCTTACAGCATTAAAACACGTAACAAAAGTTGTGGCATGGTCACTTTTTGGTTCTCATTTGCTTGACTAAGACAATGTAAGGTTGGACTTTGTGTAGTTGCCTTCTTGATGACTGACCAAGTTGGATTAGAGAAAACTTGAATTGTTTATACTGTCTAAATAGTTAAAGATAACAGTTGCTTGATTTAAGCAGTGTAGCTACCCTGGTAGTTAAGTGGAAATATTGGTTTTATTTGAGTCAGTCAGCGTTGGCAGCTCCACTAAAGATGATGAGAGCAGGGCGCGCTGCAGCATGCCTCTGCTACACATATATTATTTAAAGAACTGTGGGAATTGACACAGGAGCCTACTGCAGTGCTCACTTGAGGATATTTCAACTTTTAGTTTCAGGTTTTTCGAAGGTTAAATCTGAAGCTGAAAGTGTCAAGGTAAAGAAATGGTTCCCCTCCTTAAAGGAAACACATGAACTGATGGTTGTCCTCCTTTGAGAAAACCATGAACAGTCTTCTTCTTAACGTAAGCTGAGAAGCAAATTGTCCAAAA